>NC_056744.1:678447671-678644481 GCF_019279795.1 Protopterus annectens | reverse complement strand
GCTAGGAAGCAGCAAACAGCTGCTGTAGTGTAGACCGCATAATGGACATACTGTGCGGGGATGTGCAGTACACCGGGGAGCATCAGGGTGCTTACATTACGGGATAGGCACTCCAGACAGCCCAGTCGGGACAGTGTATACCTGCCTGCACGGAGAGGTCTGTTACACTTATGATAGAAGCAGCTGCTATACTGTCGGGTGGATGCTGGTGAATAGGTTAGAGACATAAAAATGAAAAATGGAAGCCCATTAGTGGCTTAGTTGTTTTAGTGGTCATTCTAGTAAAAAAAAATGACATACTACAATTTTAAAACAAGGTTCACATGATGAAAGGGAAGGGAACTGTATAAAACATATATTATTCTATTAGGAATCTATAGTCTGAAATGTAGTACATTAATGATAGCTGGGTCTGAATGTTAAACATAGCGGAAACTTAATAGAATATGAAGTTATGCATTAGCACGATTTTTACGATTTTTACATAAAAATTAATAATGGTTTGAACATTTGGCAATAATCAGGACAGTTGAAAAGTATCAGCGGCACATAAAAATTTGTACTTACCGAGGAGGTTATTCTGCCTGTGTAAATAATTCTCTTAAATAAAGGATCAGAACCACAGCAAGGTTGTGTTCTTTTTCCCAAGGGAAGGAAAATAGTGGTGGGAAAGGTGATATTTAAAGAGCTGAAGGTAAGGAAGGGGGTGTGTATGCTAACGTCACACTGAGGGTGGTACTATTGTAACCAGACTGAGAGCGGGACGCTCCTGGAGTAAAAACAGTCAAATTTGTAAAAAACTAAGGGGGAAGGTGAAGAAAGAGTGACACAGATGCGTTTTATACTAGTTAAAGTATGCATTGGTGAAAAAAAAAAATGAAGTGTACTGGGACTTGCATCTTTGACACTCTCCCTTTAAGCCATTGATATACACAGTATCATCCCAGATCAACAGTTCTCAGGAGGCATATTACTACAAGTGTTATGAAGGAACATATACCTTCTTGTAGGCCTACTGTAAATCCACACCTCAACATAGCACACGACAATGACAGCAAAATGTTCATAGCATCATATAACATTAGTAAACTAACAGACATCACATAAATTCCTAGCCATTATTTTACCATTTAAAACAAACTCCATAAATCTATATGACGGAAGATAGTAAGGTTATGTGTGCATGTATATATTGTTTTGATTGCAGTACATAATGCCACTGTCCATATATGGCATGTGCACCACACCATGACAGAATTAGCAATCACACATGCAGCGGTATGGAGATGGCTTACAGAGGCTCATGGGATGACTCTGCTTCATGATGTGTGTATGCATATTTGCCATGAGGACATCCAGCACTTCTCTGAAAAAGGATGTTGTGTGGCCAGATGAAAAAAGAGGATGGTGGATGCATGGAGCTATGTTTAAGGTTCTCCTAAGTGGTAGTGAAATGAATAGTGATTCACAAGATCATACAATGACCATAAATGTACCACCAACCACTAACACAGCAGTAGACTGGGTCTGATTTGAACATTTCACCTGTGTAAGTACAGAAGATGACTGCCGCACAATGTAATACTAGCACCATCACATATGTTTGACTTTAACCCTGTCATGTTGTACTTTATAGAGTATGATAGTATCATTGTATGATGAGAAAAACATGTTGGGAGGACTGTCTGACATTGATGTGGAGTCACATCTCAGTGTAAAATTGTCTGAAAAGTAACATTTGAAACTATACACACTCAAGTTGCCTGCTGTCAGATTAGAACCCCTAAATATCTAGGCCAAGAAGTTAGAAAGCACAGTATTTAATATTATTGCCACAGCATAAGTTTGACTAGAGCACTGTCAGAGTGTATGTTATACAGGATGACATCATCAATGTATGCTACAAGAAGGTATTCATTGGAGTGTCTGACACAGGTGTAGATTCATATGCCATTCTAAAATTGTCAATGTACTGATTGTTAAATGTGCACATAACTAAGCTCACAAGTAGGATCAAATCCCAGGATAGATAAAACAAATAAATGTAAACCTAGGAACCAGCACCAAATCTGGATTAAAACACCACCAGCCAAGGCACACACATCAGTTTTTCTCCAATTTTATTCCACAAAAGTTACAAGATTTAGGGCTTTCATCTTACTGGAAGACTTCATCAGAATAAATTAATTTTGTTTTCCACTGAATTTATTTTAAACATAGTAGAAACATAGAACATCATTTCCTGCTTTTAAAAATGACATCATTTCCTGCTTTAAAAATGCATCATTTCCTCCATATACAAAAAATAATCTTGTTAAAACTAATATAAACTTCCCACCAGGAAGTGGATGATTTGTATAGAGAGAGGAATGGAGAACAGCATGGAGGTGCAGGGACTACACCAGCGAATGACTCATGTCACAAATATCAGAATTTGAATTTTGGTGAATGGCTTAACAAAATGGAATTTATTCACAATTCCCTTGGTTCCACATGTACTGTTCTGATCCTTACCAAGTTATGATTTATAAGCTAAAAATAAAATGATTAAATATAGGACTTTTCATTGGATAACATGTATTTAAAAGAATGAGTAACAGAAACCAGGTCGCGAAGGGCTTAAGAGTATGTAAATATCCCAACTGAGTAGAACCTGGTACACAAAGAATTAATGGAAATATTTAATAGCTGGCATTAATGTTGTTAAAGCTATTGTCAAGAACAATGAGAAAATGTTATTGCCCATATAAATTTAAATTATGAAGCTTAATAATTCAATTCAGAATGACCTGATGTTTACCATAGAAGAACAGAAATGGAAATACCTTTCAGTACTTGAAGAAATTGATTATAAATTAGACAAATTAAAAAAGCAAAAATCAGCTAAACTTGAGAGGAGATAAGAGGGTATATTTTGAAGGGAAAGCTTATCAACTTTGTATCAGCTCAGCAATAACCTGCCCAGTGACCTGTAGAGTCCTACAGCAGCAGAAGGAGAAAAGAGAGACTTTGGTTTAAGCATTTTTTTGGCTTGTTTCTTGCTATATACTGCTAATTCTGCCTAAACACTTGGTTTCTAGCATTTATTTGATACTAAAAAGCCTATTTCAACTGTTTAATTGCACATACTTACTGTTTGCACTTTTAAAATTGTTTATGTGAGCATTTAAACTGCTTTAACTGTTGTAGGCTACACACTCAAGTGTGATAGCCATTTTACTGTGCTTTAAAGTGATTATTTTGTTTTAACTGCCTTAACTTCTTAAAAAAAACAACCCCCCCCCCAAAAAAAAGCTATTCTACACTTTTTCTCACCTTTCTGAAGCTAGTAGAGTCCAGTTTTCAGAGTTTGCTGAATCCAGGGCTGTATTGTAGTTTCTGTGTTGCCCATACCTTACATGGATAGAAGGAAGTTTCTCTGTTCACCAGTGAGAGTGGGGAGCTTTGAGTAGTCTGTCTGTCCCTGGAAGAGTGGTTTTGAGCTCAGAATTTGCAGTTAATTGGCCATTTTGGGGTAATTTCTATCCCTTTCATCTTTCTGCTATAAAAACTCACATTTGTGCATTTTTTGCACTTGTATCAGCTCAGCAAGAACCTGCCCAGGTGACCTGTAGAGTCCTACAGCAGCAGAAGGAGAAAAGAGACTGGTTTGATTTAAATACGTTTTATGCTTGTTTCTTGCTAGATATTGCTAATTCCACCTAAACGCTTGGTTTCTAGCATTTATTTGATACTAAAAAGCCTATCTCAACTGTTTAATTGTACTTACTGTTTGCACTTTTAAAATCATTTCTGTGAGCATTTAAACTGTTTTAACTGTTGTAGGCTACACACTCAAGTGTATTAGCAGTCTTACTGTGCTTTAAAGTGAATATTTTGTTTTAACTGCCTTAACTTCTTAAAAAGCAAAAAAAAAAAACAAAAGAAAAAATAAACTATCCTACACTTGTTTCCCACCTTTCTGAAGCTAGTAGAGTCCAGTTTTCATAGTCTGCTGAATCCAGGGCTGTATTTTAGTTTCCGTGTTGCCCATACCTTACTTGGATAGAAGAAAGTTTCTCTGTTCACCAGTGAGAGTGGGGAGCTTTGAGCAGCCTAACTGTCCCTGGGGGAGTGGTTTTTGGCTCAGAATTTGTAGTTTATTGGCCATTTTGGGCTAATTTCTATCCCTTTCATCTTTCTGTGATAAAAACACACATTTTGTGCATTTTTTTGCACTTGTATCAGCTCAGCAAGAACCTGCCCAGGTGAGCTGCAGAGTCCTACAGCAGCAGAAGGAGAAAAAAGAGACAGGTTTGATTTAAGTACTTTTTAGGCTTGTTTCTTGCTAGATATTGCTAATTCCGCCTAAACGCTCAGTTTCTAGCATTTATTTGATACTAAAAAGCCTATCTCAACTGTTTAATTGTACTTACTTACTGTTTGCACTTTTAAAATCATTTCTGTGAGCATTTAAACCATTTTAACTGTTGTAGGCTACACACTTGTGTGTTAGCAGTTTTACTGTGCTTTAAAGTGATTATTTTGTTTTAACTGCCTTAACTTCTTACAAAAAACAAAAAAACAAAAAAAAGCTATCCTACACTTGTTTCCCACCTTTCTGAAGCTTGTAGAGTTCAGTTTTCAGAGTTTGCTGAATCCAGGGCTGTATTGTAGTTTCTATGTTACCCATACCTTACTTGGATAGAAGGAAGTTTCTCTGTTCACCAGTGAGAGTGGGGAGCTTTGAGCAGCCTATCTGTCTCTGGAGGAGTGGTGTTCAGCTCAGAATTTGTAGTTTATTGGCCACTTGAGGCTAATTTCTATCACTTTCATCTTTCTGCTATAAAAACCCGCATTTGCGTGGTTTTGCACACAGAGAAGTGCCAGTTAGCTAGGGTTAACTATCCGCAGCTCCACAAAGTCTGCTCTTCAGTTTTTTTCCCTTACAACTTATCAGTCTTTCAGCCTAAAGTACTCAGACCCTCATCTTTTAGCCCATCACTTGTTCTAAATCTACTGCAGCACTAAAAAACCCCCAGCACTCTACCCCTGCATCTGCCAGAAGGGAATATTCTATATATGTCCTTACTTGACAACTACTTCCCCATTTAACAAAAGCAGTCTTTACTACTTATTCAGGCATGTCCAAGAGACAGCCCCCGGTGTACTCTCCAGCCTACCTGATGACCCTGGGCATCTTGAGGCAATGTTACAACTGCATCATGTACACAGACAACCCTCTTCTCCTACTATCAAACACTAACACTTGTGAGAGATGCACTTATACAGCCAACCTAGAGGCTAAGCTCTCTCCAACCAAAACTGGAACAGACAGTCAAGAGGAGAAGGTAATAACTCACAGAACCCCACTCACTACACATAGACCAACTAAACCAACACCTCCAAAACCCACACATAGTAACACCAAGACATATACGGAGGCTCTGATTACAAACCTAAATCTGCCTAGGCAACAGAGACCTCCAAAGCAGACACACAAGCAAACTCCTCCCACCAACCCACCCCAAACAACACATAGCCCACAAACTTGGTGTGCCACACAACCACAGCCCATAAGGCAAAACAACAATCCCAACACACTAGTGATAGGTGACTCTATAGTCAGGCACACTGACATCCCACTCACCAGGCTGGACAAAGAGAAGGTTACTGAAAGTGGCTTGTCCGGTGCCAGAATCCGCCACATAATGCATGGACTCAGGTCACTACAGGGCAAGTACAAAGATGACTCTGTCATTGTCCATGTTGGTGTAAATGACCTGAGATGTACCTCCCTGGACTACATGAAAAGAGACATGGAAGAGCGCTCCAATCTTGTAGCACAGGCAGGTATGACCCTAGCCCTGAGCAGCATCTTGCCTTCACCAAGAATGATACTACAGTACAAGGATAAGATGATCAACTTCAACAATTGGTTAAACTTCTAGTGTCAGTCAAAGGGGATCCAGTATCTGTCCGCCTAGGATGACATGCTTGACAGGCCACAATGCTTCACCAGAGATGGCCTGCACCTTTCACCCTTGGGATTCAGGATATTGGCCAAGGCTCTTGCCACCCCCATAGTGAATTTTTTAGGCAAGGCTCAAAAAACAAGCCCACCACCATAAGAACTACAGGTGACAAAAAACTGAGGGCAATGCTGCTCACTGCTAGGAGTCTAAACCTCAAAATGCACTCACATGAGGCACTCCTCAAAATGGAGAACATCAATATCTGTGCAGTGACTGAGACCTGGTTCAAGGCTCCAGAGAGCACCCCAGCAATATCACACATTTCAGCCACAAAACCCGGACCGAAACACAAAGGGCGGAGGTGTGTCCATCTTCATCAAGGACATCCACACCTTCAGGCTAGTTGCAAAACACGATGCCTATGAAATCATCCAAGTGCAACTAACCCTGGGCAAAAATGCATTCCAAATTGTAGCTTGTTTTAGATCCCCCACCATGACCCAGGACCCTCACTCCTCGTTCCTAGGGACATTGGAAAAAATGAGGGTCCAACCAAATACAATAATAATGGGTGATTTCAACAACCCTAACATCAACTGGGAAAACTATTCTTGTACTTATCCCCTTGCTCAATGATTCCTGGAATTTATAAACTTTAATGCCCTGGATCAACTTGTCATCACCCCCACCAGGGGCAACAATATACTTGACCTAATCATTACCAACATGGGTGAGAGGTGCTCAATGCCCGAGATCAACTCCTCACTTGTTAGATTAGACCATAAACTAGTCACCCTAGATATCCACATCCCAACCCCAACTCCACACAAGGGAACTATCGTAAAATGTTTTTCCAAAGCGAACTTCACGCTACTCAAAACTGAGGTGGCTAACTTTGCCACGCCCCACAGATGGATAATACAGTCAATACAGTCACGACTGCTGAATCCTACACAAAGACACTCTACAAGCACCTACATGAGTGCATGGATCGAGCTATCCCCAACAAAACCAAGACACTATTCTCCAAAAAAAGGAAGCCGATCTGGTGGTCCCCTGCCATTAACAAACTCTACAACATAAGGAAGAAACTATTGCAAAAGAGAGTAAAAACCCAGGTATGGAGGAACTCACTGACGGGCCTCAGTAAGAAACTAAGATCTCTCATTAAATCCTTCAAAGCTAATTTTGAAAGAAAAATTTCCACAGATACCAAAGGCAACCACAAGGTATTCTTTTGCTATCTCAAGAATCTCCATGGGAACACCCCGATCTACACAGAGCTACAACAGAACAGCACAAAACATACAGAGCCAACTGATATTGACAACATCTTGGCAGATAGGTTCAGTGCAAACTTTATGCCCCCTTCACCCCCCAAAGGGCCTATAACTATACCAGATGGTTGTAGACCCCCATCAATCACAAACACTCAGGTAAAAATGGCACTCTCTAAAGCCAAAAATACAGCATCCCTGGGACCGGACAACATCCCAGGCTGCATCTTACACAAACTCCAAAATGAGCTAGCCCCCCCACCTAAACTCCATGTTCAATCACAACCTCACCACAGGCTATGTGCCCATGGAATGGTGCACAGCAATGATTATCCCACTTCATAAAGGAGGAACCACCACAGACCTGGGAACTATCAACCTATTAGCCTGACAAGCCTGGTCTGCAAGGCCATGGAGCGTATCATCATGGAACTCATAAACAAAGACATTGGTAACCTTCAAACTTTGGTTGCTACCCAATTCGGATTTTTGAAAGATAGATCATGTCTCCTAAACATGGTAGACTTCTTTGAAACAGTTACCAAGGCCAAAGATGAGGGCAAGGTGGTCCACACAGCCTACCTGGATCTTGCTAAAGCCTTTGACACTATCCCCCAGTCAGGAATCATAGATAAACTCATCAACCTTAACATAAACCCTTATGTCATGAGATGGGTGGCCAAATGGCTCACGGACAGAACCCACATGGTGAGAGTTTCAGACTTCAGATCCGACTCCAAACCAGTGACAAGTGGAGTGCCCCAGTCTTGGGACCTCTCCTGTTCAGTATATACTTCTCCGAACTGCAAGCGAACACGAGGGTCTATGGCTAACCAAGTTCACAGATGACTGAAAACTGGGTGCCATTATTGATTCCCCTGCCAATGTAGACATCCTGCAAAAGGGCCTCACTGAAACAGACATCTGGTGTCAAAATCATGGCCTCAAGCTAAATGCCAAAAAGTGTATTGTTATCCCCTTTGGTAAAAACACGGTACCCATGAATTACCATATAGGGGGAAGTTCACTTAACACAGAAAGTGTGATAAGAAACCTTGGTACCCAAGTGGATAGTAATGTCTCCTTTGATAACCACATTGCCACAGTGGTCAGAAAATATTTCTACATGGCTCACCTAATCACAAAAGGGTTTGCATCTAGAAATAGGGAAGTCATCGTCCCCCTTTACTCATCACTTATCAGACCCCTCATTGAATACAATGCCCCATTTGGGATGTACCTCACAAGACACCTACAACAACTGAAGAGGCCCCAAAAGTACCTCACCAAGAGGACTGCTGGCCTCACACAGTTGCCTTATGCTGACCGACTCAAGAAACTCCAACTCTAATCGGTCGCATACCGCTTACTCCGAAGAGACCTATGTCTAACATATAAAGCCATGTCAAACACAGAATTAATGGACATGCCCCACTTAAAGAAATCCCAATCTCCCCAAGCTACATGCTCTAGGGACCTAAACCTCACCGCAACAATAAATAGGACATGCTGGAGGGATATATTCTTGTCCCAGAAACTTCCCATGTTCTGGAACAAAATTCCCATCTACATCAAGCAGAGTTCATCATTAGCACTCTTCAAGAAAAACTTTATTAAGTGGATGGGCGATAGGAAATTCACCCCTGGGATTATGTCTGGGGCTCTGCTTGATAGAGGGGCAGAAATTTAACACTACATGGGTGGCAAAGCCAATACACTGTTGGCTAGGCTTGCTTTAGCCCTATGGGTTGATAGCCTAGTACCTACCTATGACTCTATGAACTACCCTGTTCTTTTAAGAAACAGTCACTAGATGACATTTATACAGACAGGTTTAATGCTTCAGATACTATCAAGGGGGTGGGGGGGCAACAGTTTGAAGGAAATAATGATGACATCCATTTTAACTTTCAGGACCTTTTATAATCCCCCCTAAGGAGGTCATACAGACTAAGGAACAGAGAAATGAGGAAGCAAATGGAGGGAAACTACTACAGGGGAAACATACAAAGGAGAGGAAGGAGCAGATGAGGAAGAGGAAGGAATTATATAATTTGAGTGAATATGTTTAATAAACTCTATATTTACAGCTGCAGTGGTTTGGAGTTAACCTTGACCCATTTTACAGTATTCTCCAAGGGGTTTACCTTTGTCCCCACCTACAAGACTGATTTATGTGAGGTTTTGATAGACCTTAGACTATTTTAAGGATCAAAGAGGAATGAGGCCAGTATGTTTAAGAAGAAGAGTACGTACAACCCTCCCCTACACCCATTTCTAGTGAATTCTGAGACCTTAATTGAGCATGACATCAGGGCATATTTAAACAAGAGCAAAAGAACTTCATTCAACCTCCAGCAAGATGCGAAAACAATTCTTAATTAACTTAAAGCTAACAAGGAGGTGAGAATTATGAAGTCCGACAAGGGCAGAGGGGTAGTCATAATGGATTCCTGGGTGTATTCAGGCAAAATTTTGGATTTCCATAACAGTAACTCTAAGTATATGCAGGTATCCAAAAACAAAATAAATGAAGCCTACAGGAAAATTGATTTGACCTTGGGTGACAACTTGTTGCAGCAGATTATAAACAAGAACCTTTATGATTTTTTAAGCAATCCTAGGCCTGTTATGCCATCTATTTTTGGGATACCCAATGTCCATAAAGACCTTAACGATCCACCTCCCAGATCTATCGTGGCAGCTTCAGGCTCAAAAACATATCCTATGGCGGAATATGTAGACAGGAAACTAAAATTTATACCACATTTAAGTCATCACCTTTTGATGGATTCATTGGATTTTCTGGCTAAAATCTCTGACAAATATTATGACCCTGGTGAGTTGTTTACTACAATTGATATCCAAGATTTGTTTTCTGTGATCCCTCATTCAACTGGTTTAGAATGGGTGTCTGAAGGCATTATTAGAAACAAATATTTATGTAACACAGAGCTGTGGCTAGTTATGGAAATGTTAGAACTATGTTAGACAATAACTTTTGTTTTCTATGAAGGCAAGTACTATAAACAGATCAGTGGTGTTGCCATGGGGCAATGTGTGCTCCTTTGTTTGCGGACTTGGTTTTATTGAACTGGGACTAGAATTATGTGTTCAGCTCAACATATTATTCTAAAATATTAGTATATTAGTGACTTATGCTTTTTGGATGACATTTTTATTATTTGGAGAGGTACAAGGGATAAACTGAGTGATTTTATTACCTACTGTATATAAACCAAACTAAGAAATTTTTGAGATTTACTTACAATGTTGGGACTGAGTAAGTAAACTTCTTGGATGTAAAATTACTGAAAGATTTGGTTAACCACAAATCTAAATCCAAGATTTATAGGAAGAGTAAATTTACTGATTCTTATCTACACTACACTATACAAGTAAGCATATGTTACTGTTTGTAATGGCTGTTTGTTCTGATTATGTTTTCCAGGCCATCTTGGATTGGAAGGGGCCTTTCTGCTCTCTAACGAGATGATTGTGCTGATTTGAACCTGTCTGGTGAAGGGTGGTTGGTCTAGGGTTTGGAGTAAGCATGCTCATTGTTCCTTTTGAACCTTTTTAATTTTTTTTTTTCAAGTTTTTAGCGTCTGGTATTTAAGCCCTGCATTTGAGCAGGTTTCTGCTTGTTTGTACTGAGCTGAACTGAGGTAGGCTACCAGCCACAACTCTGAGCTTGCATACCAGGTGACTAGAGGCTTCTGAGCTTCCCAAAAGCCATAGGTTGTCTGTTTTTTTTTGTTATTTATACTATTTACTGCACGTTTTTATTACATGCCACCTACTTTTATATTGTATCTATATAGGGTATACTAAACTACACTGCTGTACTACAATTGTCTGTCTTACTGCATTTGTTAAATGGAGTTTTATTGCTGTTTTGACTGTTTACAAAGCTCATTTTGCTATTTTTACTGTTTGTTATTTGTTAGGTGTTTACTGGTACTTTTTGCTGTTCCAGAGCAATCTGTTCTGATTGTTCTCGTTTTCCCACCAAGCAGTGTTAAAATAACTGACTTGTTAGCTGTTCAAAACATTCTTTAGAGTCTCCTTGCTGATTTTCTGCTGTTTTAAATGTCTTTTTTAGTGTCTCATTGCTATTTTTCTGCTGTGTTAAACATTCTCTAGTGGTTCCTGCCGAAGCTATGGTAGCTAGTAGCTGTAGCATGTTATCATAGTCTAGATACAGATTTGCTGCATCTGGGTCTTCAGTGGCTGTTTATTCTGAGCACATTTTCCAGGCTATCTTGGTTCGGAAGTGGTCTTTCTACACACTAGTGAGAAGAGTGTGCGGATTAGAATCTGTCTGGTGAAGGTTGGTTGGTCTAGGGCTTGGAGTACGCATCCCCATTGGTCCTTTTAAATCTTTTTAAAGTTTTTTTTTTTCACGTTTGTAGCTTCTGGCATTAAAGCCCTGCATTTAAGCAGGTTTCTGCTTGTTTGCATATCACACAGCATGGTACAATGCCCACATAATTGTGTGCTATAGCTGGACAGATTAATTTAACAGTTTTTCCTTAAACATAGCTGTAGCACATTAGTGTAGCCTTCATCCTTAGTACTTTCCTGGTCAAATAAATACTGCCAGTGAGCTGAAACCTATTAAACTACCAACAGAATAAAAACAGAAATATCCATCCACTGAGCTCCTCCTTGATCAGTCCTGAAAAGCACGCCCCCCCCCCCCCCGACAACAGCCTTCAACCTAGCATTATGGACAGTTGGACCACCTTTGTTTCTCCTTCCAACCTTTTTGACTTGGGTCTCTTGAGGCAGTGTAGTAAATGCCTCATGTACACTAACAGTCCTCTAGTAACAATTCACTCTAGTATAGAGTGTGAGAGATGTGTCTACACCAAGAATCCTGAATCTATTGTCTCTCAAACTCCAAACAGTAACACACAAGAAGTTGTTAACCCACCTACCACTACACATGCACATAGTACCACTATTCATGCACACAGTACACATCTAACACAAAAATCAACATATGTGGAAGTTCTCTCAAAAAACCTACCGAGACACCAGAGACCTCCAAAACACAAGACTACTACTAAGGCAGCTGTCACAGCACCCACGACACACAGCAACACCAGTGTCTCACCAAACCCGTAAGGTAAAACACAAAAAACTAATTTTCTAGTCAGTGAAGACTCAATAGTGAGACACACAGATGTCCCACTCACCAGTCTGGGCAAAGAGAAAGTCAGTCAGCTGCCTCTCTGGTGCCAGGATTTGTCAGATCACACATGCATTCTGGTCTCTCAGCAACAAGTACCATTATGACACAATCATAGTTTATGTTGGAATGAATGACCTGAGACTTACTTCACTGGACTATATGAAGAGAGACATGATTGAGCTCTGTGAGTACATGCCCCAGGCAGGTATGTCCCTTGGCTTTAGCAGCATATTACCCTCACCTTGAATGATTCCACAGTATAAACAAAAATTATTAATTTCAATAATCGACTTAGTTTTTTTGTGTCATTCAAAAGGGATCCAGTTCCTGTCAACCTGGGAAGCCATGGGTGACAAATCTCACTGTTTGCTAGAGATGGTTTGCACCTGTCACCTCTAGGCTTTCAACTGCTGGCCAAGGCTCTTGCCTTCCCCATACTGCCTTTTTTAGACAAGGTCTCAAAAATAAAATTACGGATGTGAAAGTTGCCAATCATAACAAAATAAGAGTCATGCTGCTAAACGTTTAGAGCTTAAACCAAAAATTGCACATTTTGGTAGCACTTTTATCACTGGAAGATGTGGATGTCTATACAGTCATAGAAACCTGGTTCATGGTTTCAGAGAGTACCCCAGCCTTGAAAGGATGCAATGCCTTCCACACATTCAGACCAGAAAATGAATGTGTGAGAACCAAAGGAGGCAGTATTTCTATCTATATTAGAGATAACTTAACCTCCGATCTAGTTAGACTGGACAACTCCATGATGTTACTCCAAGTTCCTTTTATGGTGGGTAAGACCCCCCATTCAAATCATAGTCAGATATAGATCCCTCTTCATGGGTCAGGATGTGCATGAAGCCTAACTGACCAAACTGGAGACAATCCAAATATTACCAAACACTGTAGTTATGGGAGATTTCAATTATCCCGCCATCAACTGGGAAACCTATGCTATCCCTAACTCATGAGCACAAACGTTCCTTGATTTTGTTAACTCAAATGCCCTGGAACAAATTGTTCATACCTTGACAAGAGGATCAAACAAACTAGATTTGTTCCTCACTAACATGTCAAACAGATGCACTACCTCAACTATTGGACCCTCATTAGTTAAATCTGATCACAAACCAATCATCTTTGAGCTGACACTAACACCAGAACTCACAAAGGGTGAAATCAGACTAAAAAACTTCACAAAGGCATACTATGCCCTCCTAGGTGAAGGTATAAATGGATTCCAAGCCCCATCCTCGGCTGGAAGTGGGAATTACACAGTACCTTACACTAAAGCCCTGTAGAATCACTTGCATAAGTGTATAGACTTGGCTGGTCCAGAAAAAATTAAAACCAGAACCCCAAGTAAAACCAAGCCACCATGGTGGACATCCAGCATCAACAAACTTTACAATAAACACAAAAAGTTGCTAACCAAGAAAACAAAGATGAGACCCCAACAATGGAAAACATGCTCCTCAGGCTCAGCAGGCAAATAAGACAACTTGTCAAATTCTCTATGGGCTTTTTCGACAAAAACTTAGCAAGCACAGCCAAGGATAACCATTAGGCCTTTTACAGCTATGTACATAGCCTAAAATGTAGGACTGATGACTGCAGAACTAGTGACCAATGGTATCACACACACTGACCCCACAGTGAGAACAAACCTGCTAGCAGATATGTTTGGCAAAAACTTCACTCCCTTATCCCCTCCAAACCTATTTATTTATTTCTCTTTAACATTTGTTTACTGGGAAAGTCTGACTTGGAACAAAGCCAATTTTCAGGGGAAGCCCAGGGAAAAACACTCCAGATTATTATGTATTTTGAAAAGAAACCAGAGCACCAGGAGGAAACCCACATGAATGCAGGAAGGACATGCAGACTCTGCACAAAAGGCCCCCCAGCTGAGAATCAAACTGGGGAACCTGTTCTGTGAGGTAACAATGCTAATTCTGTACCACTACATCATCCAAAACCTATCACATACCTTCCAACGAGCTTTCCCCCCTACCCCACATACTGTATCTGAAGAACAGGTCATCAAATCCTTGTCCTAGGCAAAAAACACAGCCTCTATGGAACCAGATAACATCCCAGGCTGTCTTCTAAACAGGCTAAAACATGAACTAGCAACATCATTAAGTATCTTTTACAATCATAGTCTAACCACAGGCTTTCTTCCTGCAGAATGGAGAACAGCAACAGTTATTCCCCTTCACAAAGGTGGCCTACTGACAGACCTGGGGATTTACAGACCCATAAGTGTAATCTATAAGGCCGTGGAATGTATCATTATGGACCTCATAAATAAAGACATAAGTTACCTCCAAATCCTGGATCCTACCCAATTTGGCTTCATCAAGGGTAGATCCTACCTGTTAAATCTGATGGATTTTTTTAAAAATGTGACCAGTGCCATTGGCGAGGGCAAATCTGTGCACACAGCATACCTTAACTTGGCAAAGCCTTTCAACACAATCCCACACTCAGGTTTCTACCAATAAACGTAGCAAACTGAATGAAACCCCTTTGTTATAAGATGGGTTGCCAACTGGCTCACAAATCGGACACACACTATCAAAGTAGGTGACTTCACATCATCCGGCAGACCAGTTACCAGCAGAGTTTCACAGGGGGTTAGTGCTGGACCCCATACTGTTTGGTATATGCTTCTCAGAAGTTCAGCTTAAAACTAAGGGGTTGTGGCTGAACAAGTCTGCAGATGACTGCAAACTGGGTACAATTATCAAATCCCCAAATGGTGTCAGTATACCTGAGTAGGTTCTTATGCAAACCAACAACTGGTGTCTTAGTCATGGTCTCAAACTGAATGCAAAGAAATGCATCATCATTCCCTTTGGCACAACAATGTCCCTTCGCACGATCAAATCAACAACAATACCCTAAGTACCCACAAAGTGGTAAGGGACCTGGGATTTCAAGTTGACAGTGACCTTTACTTCGACCACCATGTGTCTACTGTAGTAAGGAAGGCTTTCTACATAGCACACTTGATTGGTAAAGGTGTCATCTTGAGAGCAAAAGAGGTTATAACTCCTCTATACTTGGCACTAATCTGGCCTATAATTGAGTATAATGCCTCATTTGGCATAAATGTGCAAAGCACCTGCACCAATTGGAGAGACCTCAGAGGTTTCTAACTAAGAAGATCAAGGGATTCCAGCACATGCCATACACAGACCAACTAAAGTCTCTGTCACTATAGTCTGTATTATATAGACTTTTTAGGGAAGACTTATACCTGGTTTACAGAGAAATCTCAGACCCAAACCTAATGAACTTGCTGCATATCAGTAAATCAAAAGGGACTAGAGCTACCCATTCCAGGGACCTAAATATGGCCTGTGACTAGGACATGCTGGAGGGAAAGATTTATCTCCTAGTGACTGCCGCTTCTTTGGAATAGACTACCTATTCATGTGAAACAGAGGACCTCAATGACACTGTTCAAGAGGAATCTGGATGAGTGAATAGGGCACCATAAATTATTTTGGAGAATAGTGCCCACAACCCTCATGAACATGGGCAGACACTACTAAATATAATGTTAGGTATTTACTAACATTTCTATGGTATTACGTTGAGTTGAAATGGCTAGGCTTGAAATTACCTCTGGGTCGATAGCCTAGTAATCCTCTTATGATCCACCCCTTTCATCAGAAGATAAATATAATTAAAAAGCAAATGGTACATATTGCCTGTATGACATCTAATGCAAAAGACTTAAAGCAACTTAGTTTTGTGGGGCTATCTAAAACCAATGGTTAATAATGTGAGAGAGGAACTTGAAAGGGATTGGGGTACCAAATATATCTCACTGCTTGGTTCCTTCAATTTAGTTGATAAGCCTAATACAGAGGGCCATGACAGCTCCATTTTATAGGACCTGCAGTCATCGGATGGTAGGGGTTTCATCCCAAGTGAACCTAAAGAGGATTTCACAAGGTCCTTGACCCTTAATTATGGTTCTGACACCAAGGAAATTACAGTAATTATACATACATACTGGTATATCTTTTCCACAATGCCTAACAGACCTGATGTTTTCCCCAAGCCTCCATTTTTGGATACAAAAGAGGGCCCAATATCACAAATGCACTTGAAGATACTTCTAAGAAGCAGAATGCCAGGACTTGGGAAAGTGGTGACCTATAAAGGTGGGATATGCAATCAGTGAAAATACATGTCTCATAGACAATAAATCCAAATAAGTACTACATAGACCCCTTTAATAGCTAAGAACTATTTTAATTGTACATCTAAAGGGGTGGTTTTCTTAGCATTCTGTCAAGTATGTTCAGCCTACTATGTGGGGGGAAATGGAGAGACTACTAAACTCTAGGGTCTATGAACACCATTATGAAATTTCCTACTGCATGGAAACCAATGCCATTTCCAAGCATTTGAAAGACTTCCCCAGTAAGAATTTCTGTTTTGGGTGTTAGAACAGGTTGAACCAAACCCAAAGGGTTGATAATGGGAAACCCTATTGGAGTACAATGAATTGTTATGGCAACTGCAGTTAAATGCAGGGACAACCCAAGGGCTTAATGGGTAGCTTTCACTAGGTCCTGAATTAAAAATGAGGGCTGCTAAATTATGATGGAAATGTGTATAAACAAATGTTTTAAAATGATTTTATGAACAAGTACAACGTGTGTTTTTATGTCTTTTACATGATATACATTTTGATTATGTGCTTTCATTTATATTACCTTGCTGGGAAGTTTGTATCAATTTTAACAAGATTATTTTTTGTATAAGCAGGAATTGATGTATTTTTTTTAAGCAGTAAATGATGTTCTATGCATGTACCATGCTGGAAAACAGAGTGACTTTATTCTGATGAAGTCTTCCAGTAAGACAAAAGCAGTGAATCTTGTAACTTTGTGGAATAAAAATGGAGGAAAAACTGTTGCTTATTTCATTGCTGGCGGTGTTTTCTCCAGATTTGAAGTTGGTTCCTGAATGCACACACAAACCAGTTGACTGCAGTGAAAGTAGAATCTCTACCTAACTATACCCAGAACACAATACTTAACACAAGCGCCAGTCTGGCTTTTAGTGTACCAGACATTTTATAGCTGATGAGATCAGCAGTGTATATTTATGAGAAGATGGTAGTAGAAATGTCTCACATACTGTTCTAAAATGGTCTCTTCAATGTGAGTCAACTGAACCCAAACACACACACACACACACACACCAGTTGACTGCAGTGAGATTATAGCCCCTACCTAACTAGGTATACCAGCTAGAGTACTCCGTGTTTCATGCCGGAGCCATAGCACAAGTCTGACTTTTAGAATGCTGCTGGACAATTTCTAGTGAATGACATAATCACTGCATGTTTGAAACACAATATTGGGAGGCCTGTATTAAATGGATAGGTAGCCATGTACAACTGCCAAAATATTTGTAGTCCATGGGACTGGATTGCTGACAATAGGATACAGACTGATGTCCCTCTGATTATGCACACACACTTACACATACATAGAGATACACACATAATGTGGCTGCAGTGCTAATTTAGCATACATGTGAGTATTTTGTTCCCATCTGCAAAACACAGTAGTTAATGACTGCAGCACCCTTGAAGTATGTTTTTGCCTTGTCATAGTGGTCTTTATTGATGATGCCATCATCATTACATGACGTGATTAACATATCCAGTTATGAGAGTGGTGTGCAAAGTGTGGATGTTCTATTTCCTGTTGTGTTTCCAATATGCAAGTATACTTTAAGAGACAGCTTGTCAAACTAGATGCAAAAAACTGTCAGGAAGGCATGAAGCAGGAGTGAGACATATGTAGAGCTGTTCCCCAGTATATTGTGTACACTGCACACTTATTGTCGCATACAGACACACACATTTTTTCTGACCATCATGGATACAACTGTCTTTGCACATGTTCATATTTGTGAAGAATTGCTGTCCACATTAATATATGTATAAGAAAATGTGAATGTCTACTGTCATTACCTCTACAACTAGGCTTAATATGTCAAGTAGGAAACAGACTATTTTAGATTGGATTCTCATAAACAAAGTTAACATCACCTACAAAGTTGGGACTATGCCTGATGACCTCAGTGATCATTGCTTAACTTACATTACAAGGGAGAAGACTGACTATCTCCACCTCCCTAATATAAGAAAAATACGGTCCACTAAACACTTTAAAATCGACCTATTTCAAAATGAACTCAGAGCTTGCAACTGGAACCCCTTAAAAACTCTTCCACTTAATGAAGCAGTATCATTCTTTAATTCTACTTTCCTTTCTATTTTGGATATACATGCTCCTGAGCGTACTATTAGAATGAAATCTAAAACAGCCCCTTGGCTCTCAAATGAAACTAAAAAACTAATCCTCTCTAAAAATAAGGTTTGGAACAAATGGAGATCCCATAGAATTAGCTCTGACTTTCTTCACTTTCGCCAACTTAGAAATCTTACCAAAAAAGCTATACTCACCGACAAAAGAAAGTTCTACTACGAACTACAAGAAACCAACTTAAATAAACCCAAACAATTTTGGTCCTCAATCAATAGACTCCTTTCACCAGGAACAGCTAAAACTCCCTCCCCACTAAATGCTGACCCAGACACCCCTCTCCAAACTGCAAATGCTTTTAATTCATTCTTTACTGAAACTATTCAAACTCTCGCTAGACAATTAAACACTAATAACTTCTATCCTCCTAATAATCTAGTAAACTCTTCCTACAACTTCTCTCTACAACCCATCTCTACCTCTTTCATCTATAAACTTATTCTCAAACTGAAACCTTGTACCCCCTCTGCTGACAAACTCCCTTCCCTTTTTCTGCAAAAGGCAGCCAAAGAAATTGCTTACCCAATTACTATACTCATAAATAGGACCATCCAAGAAGGAACCATCCCTGATATCTGGAAAATCTCTCATATTATCCCACTACACAAAGGCGGTAACTCTATTGACTATTCCAACTTTAGACCTATTGCTCTTCTTTCTCCTTTGGCAAAAATTATGGAGAAATGTATTCATCAGCAACTTCTACAATACCCCTCTCTTCACAATATTATAGCTAACTGTCAACATGGCTTTAGACCTCACCATAGCACCACCACTGCCCTCCTTTCCTTTGTAGATACCATTAACAGCAATCACAACAATAATCTTCTCTCTTCTGCCCTATTCATTGACCTTTCCAAAGCTTTTGATATGGTCAACCACTCTTCTTTAATTAGCATTCTTGAATCACTCTCATTTGATAGCCTTGCCATCAAATGGTTTACATCATACCTCAGTAATAGACAACAAGCCATTCTTTGGGAAAACCACATCTCCTCCTTACTGCCCATTGCCATTGGAGTCCCTCAGGGCTCCATTCTTGGTCCTCTCCTCTTCTCCCTCTACATTAATGATCTCCACTCTGTAATTCCTCAAGCTACCTGCATACAATACGCGGATGACTCCACCATCATTTGCTCAGCATCCTCCTCTTCAGATCTCGTCTCACTAACTCAAACTATGTTCAACACAGTAGAAACTTGGTTCACTAGACGGTACCTACTTCTCAACGCTAAAAAAAACAAACTTCTCCTCTTTACCCCCACCACTCGTACCCCTCCACTAAACTTCACCATCTCCTCAAACAACAACACTGTAATCTCTCCTGACTCTACAACTAAACTGCTAGGAATAACCATTGATAACAATCTCTCTTTTGACCAACACATAAACAATACTATCAAATCAGTTAACAGAAAAATAGGATCATTATACCGCATTAAACCATTTCTCACCCCTTTTACAAGAGCTACTATTGCTCACTCCCATCTTATATCTACTCTCTTTTACGCCTCTCCTATCTTCACCAACCTCAAGAAAACTAACCTAAACAAACTAGCAACCTGCTACAATAACATTGCCCACTTCGCCACTGGTAAACCTTTTAGAACCCATCACTGCCTTAATTTGAAACACTTAGGCTGGCTGGAACTACAAAAGTATCTTATTATCTCACAACTCACAATTGCCCACAAACTACTGTATCAACCTAATAACACCCCTATACTATCACAACTTTTACTCCCTTATAACAATCTTGCCTCTCTTCGTTCCTCCTGTAAACTTATGACCAAACCCATAAAGGCCCATAACGTAGCTGGTGACTCTCTTTTCACCAACACTGTTGGCAGCGCATGGAATTTGCTGCCCAAAGACTTAACTTTAATCTCATCCCTACCTCTCTTCAAACAACAAATCAAACTGTACTTCCACAACCACTGGCTTTGTTCTTGTAGTACTCCAGGGTAACTTCCCTCTCCCCACCCTCTCTCTACCTTTAACCCTTCTGTTTGCTTAATATTTAGCATCTACCCTGTTTCTTCTCCCTTGCTGTCCTACTATGCTCTCACCTACTTCTCCCATTCTCTCTCACCTCCTCTTGACTGTCTTCCTTCTTTTCCTCTCTCAATTCCTGACTCCTGTCCCTTCCCTATTATTTATCTCACATTCTCCTTCTACTTCTCTACCCCTCTGAGCTTTAACTGTTATCTCTATGGCAGATGCCATATTGCATATCCTTTATGTACTAGGTAAAATGCTTTGAAACTGACCGAACTTTATGTATGATCTCTAACTGTTTGAGTTCCTTAATGTATGTTGATTTTATTAACAAGTTGATTTTTATTTCTATTTTTATTGTATGTTTTTATTAACAACAAGTCTGTTCTTTTATGTTTTGTGTGGAGCTTTTCTCCCCGGGCCTCTACTGAAAATGGACATATATCCAGCTAGACTAGCCCAGTCAACAAATGTAAAATAAAATAAATAAAATAAATAAATTATAAAGGTATACATGGCATGTAACAATGCATGTTTGTTATTAATTTATGTAGTGTAGTGTAGTTGACACTTGGGAACTAGTACTAACATACCAAGTTTCAAGTGCATGGGTACAGGTAGCGCATGACTCACTGTAAATATACATTAACTTGAGTGATGAAAACACAATTTATTCCACGATGTGATAAAAACTCCACAGCATTAGCAGCATATACAAAATAAAATGTATACTCTACAGTAACACAATATCCACAGTGAAGGGCTTTCATCCATCCGGACTTCTTCAGAATTAAAGCACAATGTCAGAGGTGCTACACAGTTCATCCTAAATAAATGGTGGGTGGATTTCCCAGAGTACATTGCATGCAAATTGCAAACAGAAGTAGATGAGATACTAATGAGGTTGGAAGATAGCAGTGGGGAACCAATCTAGTAAACAAATTTTCCCTAAGGTTCACTGGCAATATACCTAAAGCATACACACAGCAGGCTAATCCAATAAGCAGTCTGAATCCACTAAATCCACCCACCAAATCCACAAACAGTACTCAATTGATTTTTGTTAATAGTACACATATGGATTCACATATTTAGACATTCTTTTGTTTAAATAAAGATTACATGCAATTTTTAATGAGTGCCTTTGATTTGCTTTTAACTGTGTGTTACTTTAGTGAGTAAGTTTAAGAAGCATTAATCAGTGGTAACTGCACCATGCCATAGAACGTGATGAGACACTCACAGTCAATCTGCATTTGTGCATGATGCCATATTCCATGCAAATGCAGAGAACAAAAGGTGAAGGGCTTCAGTGTGATTTATTATTTATGTGTCTGGTATGTGATTCTATTTTTTGTCCAGATTAAAAGTGTGAAAATGATGTAGATAGGAAAGTGGTGAAATGGAGCAAGCAGGGGGGGTAAACAAAAAGGAAGCAATATACGAATGTGCAGGAGGGAATTAGAAAAGAACCATAGCTAGCCCCCTCTTCACCAGTGTAAAATGAACATGGAGAGGATATTGGATGGATTTGGACTGTCAGCTCAAGAAAGATGGGTGACAACAACACAGTCATGTTGTGCAGCAAATTGGACTGAATCAAGTGTGTCGAGAAGATACATGTGTGAAGTACTGCGATATGTATGTGACCATCGTTTTAGGGGGGGCACAGGTGCCCATTTTTGTGTTTTTACTTCAGTAAGAGAGGAATATTGGGTAAGGGAAGTAGGTATGTCAGGGTCAAGTAAGTAGGGTAGGTGAAAAAGTGGACAGTTAAGAAATACTTTATAAGCAGGTAAACATTAAAAACATCCATTTCAATAAATCAAATTTAAGTCACAAGTATAGCATCTAACTTATTGACGTTTGCCTTAGACTCCAGATGGCCATTTTATCCTTTAAACTTCTTACATTAGACAAAAACATTATTAAAGGGAAAAAAGAAAACTTCCCACTGTCCTTTAATTTATTACAGGACTATTTAAAAAATTAGAATTGTCTAAAAAATCTAAAGATTTTCAGTAACATAATTCTATTTCTGTTATAACTCAAATATAATCTGTCCTTTCCATAACAAAAATCTGTACCCACCAAATCTTACCTTAACGTAATACAGTTCGCAGATGTGGAAAAATACTTTCATCTAATGTTATTTGTAAACTTCCTATCTTAGTAAATGCCTTATTAAATCTTAACATAGTAATAATATCAGAAAAAGCAAGGTTAAATCCCCACTTTTTGCTTAAATCAATAATTGCCTGTACAAAATAATTAAACAAATTTTTATTTGTCCTACCATCATTATTAACCCCAACCATAACAATTACACCATCATGTGCTTTTCTTGATAAAAAGTTTAGCCAGTAGATTCAGAATATTCCTAGTTGTACAACCAGGCAAGAAAGAACAGTAATAAAGTCTTTACTCTTCTTTGGAAAAATATTTCTAACATCCTTTTAAAGAGTGTCCCTCGATTTTTCAAAAGCTCGCACGGAGTGCAGGAACTCAAGCAGGCAATATGTCTGCCATGTGATCCAGGAACAGCCTGCAGGGGCGTGCACGTGCTCTCCGGAAACTAATCTTGCATGGACTAAACCCTGGTATGCAAATCACCCTATTTGCAGGTGAAATCCATGCAAATGAGGTAATTTTGCAATTCAGGAAGCTTGCAACAGTCCGTGCAAGACTAGTGATATCTGCAGAAATGTATTTGGTTAGTAACCGAGTACATTTCTGCAAAATCCAAAACAAAGCTATGACAGCTTCGAATAAAGGCTGTATATCAAGTATAAGGCCATTGGCATTGTAAACACAAAAAATAAATAAATAAAAAAAAACAACTTTTATTTTTTTAGCCGATCTCGGCTGTTTAAGCATAGGGCAGTGGCGCGCAAATGGGATTGGGGGGAAAATAATAAAATAAACCTAAAACAAGCATTCTTACTAAAATCAGTATTCTGCCATGCAAGTCAATGGCAGGCAGAAGACAACCTGGCAAGTGAGTGATGGTTGCTAAGGGGGTAGGCTCAGTGTGTGACATGTAACTATGCATTAGCAGGAAATCCTATGCAAATGAGGGGAAGGATAGTGAATCCCAGTTTTTCCCAGCATGTGAGTCAGGTCCCAACTGTATAAGAGCAGGAATAGCTTGATGCAAGCCTAGGAGGTAGGTGACATCATGGGGGGAGGGGGGTTGTCAGGCATACTGTAAGCGGATTGGAGCTCTGTGGATCGGGTTTGCTCCTAAACCTGCCTAGCACTGTTTACAAAGCTTAAGCGGGTGTGCACGCTGCCCACTGGGCTTTACAGGAAGAGAAAAGAAGTTAAACCAGGAAATAGCAGCAGTGTGCAGATTTGAGCACTGTGCGTGGCGCACACATGGGCTTAAAGAAGGAGGCAATGGGAAGGGAAAACAGCAATAGGAAGGTAATCAAGGAGAAATAGCTTTGTTGGCAGGTGAAATGTATCAGAATCAGTCAATTACACAGGCAGCAGACCAGCCCAGCCCAGAACATTACTATAAACTAAGCAAACACCTTCCCCTCTGGTTTTTCCCACACTCTACACCACCAGTGTATACAAGCGGAGAAATTTTAACAAACAAACCTAGAAAATGAGAAGGGCTGCAGCAGGCAACATAGAACAACATGTGCAAGAGGCTGAGGGTGGTGAGGATGTGAATGCTGCCGAACAACCCACAGTGAGGAGATGAAGAGTGTACAGACCCAGGGTAACCTACCAGGGGCTACATGAGCTGGAGATAGTGGAGCACTATAGGTTGGACAGAGACCTCCTACAGCAAATTGTTGAGCTGTGCTGGCCACACCTGACACACCAAACTGACCGAGGGGAACCCATCCCAGTGGATACCAAGGTATGTGTAGTCCTAGCTATACTAGCCACAGTACCTCCCAAAGCACAACAGGGGATATCATGGGGATCTGACAGGCATCAGCATCCAGAGTATTCCACCAGTTCCTGGATGCACTGTCAGCACATGCCAGTGAGCACATATATTTTCTCAACACCCATGAGGTGTTGACCAGTAATATGCGTCTCTTCCACAAATATACTCTAGAGTAGTGGGTGCTATAGACTGCATGCACATATGCATCTAAATACCACCCAGTGAGCAGAGATAAGCCTACATCAACCGCATGGGGCATCCACCAACTGCCAGGTCACATGTGATGCCCAGGGCATTATAATGAATGTGTGCGCTGGCTGCCTTGGAAGCTATGACGATTCCCACATATGGTATCTGATGCAGCTGTACCAGAGATTTGTCAATGGGGACATCCCCTACTGTCACCTAGTGGGGGATGATGGGTACACACTGGAGTCGTGGCTGATGATAAACATCAGAAATGCACACACATTTGAACAACAACGCCATACTGAGGCACACACACAGGCCAGACATATAATAGAGCATGTGTTTGGGATGCTCAGGTCACGGTTCCGGTGTCTGGACACATCCGGTGGAGCCTTGCAGTATTCACCAGCTACATGCACCCAAATTGTTCTGGTATGTGCTATGCTACACAATATGATCCTGCGGAAACAGCTGCAGCAGGAACAGCATGGGGCAGGGCCACACAGCCCTCCACCAATGCCAAGGCCTGCACAGGCACAGAGTGACCCAGAGAAGGAACAACCTGAGCCTGCCCCAGCAGGTAGAAGGAGGCATGCCCAGTATGCCCTGGCCTTGCCAAAGAGGCACACATAGCACATGCACTGACACAGTAGGGACCCAGGGAATGACACCTCTCTATGACTCACACATACAGTAAAAGAGATGCCAAACATGACACTACCTGTACTCAACCATGTATAGGGAGTGTACTATGTGCATCCGACATAGGCAGCCCTCCAGCACCATCCGCAAGTCTGGCACACCCTCAAGGTAAGTCAATCAACCTACCAATTGCAAAATGGAGTAGAATGTGTTATTACCTGTAGCTATGGTATGGATGTGAGCATGCAAGGGAACTGGGTGGCAGAATGTTATGGCAGCAGACAGTAGACACCCATATAGGCACCATGACATCTGTAACACATAATGGAGTCACCATAGTAGCCAGTACTACACAGAGTGACAAAACTCACTGCAGGAAATGTGCTGAGTGACACGTTTGTCCATATAACCCACACATGCCAGTCAGGACGGTTCACATACCCAACAACAGTCTCAGCCAGCAGGACAGGTATAGACAAATTAAACAGAGCCTGTGCCATGGCCCCTGAATGATGACTATGGTTAACCTCCCACCTAGGCCTACACAGACAGACCACAGCAGGGCAAACAGTGGGATGTTAGTTCTGCAGAGTAGGAAGTCAAACAATAATATGTAGGGCAACTAAAGACACAATCTGTAGTACACAGGTATGCCTCTAGTTAGCATGATAGTTAGCAATACAGAATGAAATGGAGTAGCTGACATACCAGTACAATCATAGCAAATGTGTACATGTGTCATGTGTGCCCCCCACATCCTACATAGTAATGTAATAACAGTCAGGTGTGCCCCGCCCATTCCTGTGTAGAAATGTAGAAACAGTCAGGTGTGCCCCCCACCCCGCTATGCAGAAATGTAGTAACAGTCAAAACCAAATGATCAATGGATACCCTGCAGACTGAACAAAACTTGGAACCAAACACAGAAACTACCCTGCAGAGACAGCTTGCTACCTGTCGTTGTACAACACAAAGGTCAGCACTGCAGCACAAACGACCTGGACATGATACACATATTCAATGCAGACGGCCATACTGGGCATGCTCACACACTCAGGGAAATGAAGGCAATGTCAGTCAACAACATACTGAAAGGTCTTACTGGGCATGCTTACATGCTGAAACACATGAAGGTCATGTCTGCAAATACCAGTGGACCAGACATATCTGGCAGTTGCAGTTGTTAGTGCAGACACTCGTCAGTATGCACCACTCATGCCTTGCACACACACAGTGGATAGGAATGCAGACATATATGTCAGGGCAGCACACTATAATAAGCCGAAGGTAGACGTACATAGATGTGTGGAAAAGGGTGGCTGTGACAAGGAGCCATCCAGGCCTGTCCCACCTAGCACACAGCCAAAGGGCCCCAATCACATGAGGTGCAGATGTCACTCACTGCAAATACTAGCCACCGGTATCTGTCAGCATTACAGACTATGTGGTACACATGCCAGCTGTGCAACATGACTGTACAAGGAAGTAGTCATCTAGCAGCTTTATATGTGTACCTGTAAAATATGACCCCGTGTGTGCCTGCATGTGGAATGTCAACCCCTAGATGAATGACCTATGCACACACACATACTACCCTCCCCATAGCCCTACTATGACAAGCCTCCTGAAGTCATCCAATGTGAAATGCACCTTTGGGAGAGGTGTAGCCCAGTAATCTCCATGGCATGTCCCATACCTGTGTACTGCTGTAGTGTGATAAACTAGTTAGGTAGGAGTTCTAACCCCAGTCTTGGGAAGGAAGTGTGTGTGTGTGTGTGTGTGTGTGTGTGTGTGTGTGTGTGTGTGTGTGTGTGTGTGTGTGTGTATGTGTGTGTGTTTGTGTGTGTGACTGTGTAGAGAGCAATGCTTTTTAGAGTACTCACACTCCCTACAATTCATATACTTAATTTTGGCAAGGCTGCTGATGCCACCCACCTAGAAATACACCTCTGAGAAGGCTGTAGCTCATTAATTTCCGTAGCATGCCCTGTTACTGCATACTGCTGTAGTGTGATAAAGTAGTTAGGTAGGTGTTCTAATTTCAGACATGGCAAGTGTGTGCCTGTCTGTGTAGAAAGCAACACTTTTTAAGGTACTTGCACTCCTTACAATTCATATACTCAGCTTTGACAAGGCTGCTGATGTCACCCACCTAGAAATATGCCTCTGGGGAGGTCGTAGCCCAGTAATCTCTATAGCGCGTCCTGTAACTGCATACTGTTGTAGTGTAATAATGCAGTTAGATAAGTGTTCTAATCCTAGACATGATGTGTGTGTGTAGAGGTGTGTGTGTGTGTGTGTGTGTGTGTGTGTGTGTGTGTGTGTGTGTGTGTGTGTGTGTGTGTGTGTGTGTGTGTGTGTGTCTGTGTAGAGAGCAATGCTTTTTAGGGTGCTCACACTCCTTACAATTCATATACTCAACTTTGGCAAGGCTGCTGATGTCACCCACCTAGGAATGCACCTCTGGGAAGGTTGTAGCACATCCTGTAACTGTATATTGTTGTAGTGTGATAATGTAGTTGGGTAGGTTTTCTAATCCCAGACATGGCAAGTGTGCATGTGTCTGTCGGACCCTGTCTGTGTAGACAGCAATGCTTTTTAGGGTGCTCACACTCCTTACAATTCATATACTCAACTTTGGCAAAGCTGTTGATGTCACCCACCTAGAAATACACCTTTGGGAAGATTGTAGCCCAGTAATTTCCGTAGCGTGTGCCATAACTGCATACTGCTGTAGTGTGATTTAGAACTGTGGTGAGGGTCCATCTACACCCATGACAGCTCTGGATTTTTTGTGTGTGTTTCAATGTCTGTGTATGGAGCAATTCATTATAGGCTAGTCACACTCAGTACATTTCAAATGGCCTGCTTTGGCAATCCTGCTGATGTCATTCATTGTGAAATACACCTTTGGGGAATGTGTTCACTAGTAATCCCTGTGGTGTGTCCTATAACAGCTCCATGCTGTAATGTGAAATAGACTTCTGTTAGGGTTTCTATACCCACACATATCAGTTGTGGATGTTTTGTGTGTGTGTCAGTGTCTGTGTAGGAGGCAATGCATTTTAGGCTAGTCACACACAGTACATTTCAAATGGTCTGCTTTGGCAATCCTGCTGATGTCATTCATTCTGAAATGCACCTTTTGGGAAGGCACTCTCTAGTATTCCCCATGGTGTGTCCTATAACAGATCCATGCTGTAGTGGGATATAGACCTCTGTTAGGGGTTCTATACCCACACATGTTGGTTGTGGATATTTTGTGTGTGTGTCACTGTCTGTGTAGGAAGCAATGCATTTTAGGCTAGTTGCACTCACTACAACTTGAATGGCCTACTTTGGCAATCCTGCTGATGTCATCCAATGTGATATACACCTTTGGGGAAGGAGTACTCCAGTAATCTCTGTGGCTTGTACTATAACTGCAGAGTGCTGTAGTGTAAGAAACTAGTTTGGTAGGGGTTCTACTCCCAGACATGGCATGGGTGTGTGTGCATATGTGTGCGTTTGCAACCTGTATCCTGTGGTTGTGTATGTGTGACACCTGTGACCAATGTGGAGCAGGTTTTGCATATTTCGTATATGGTGGCCCTACTATATATCACAATGTCCACTGTACAGGGATAACAGACGTGAAATAGCTGAGTGGCTGGGGTGCAAAGACATACTCATACATGTGACATCAAGGCCCCAGGCAATCACAGTTAGCAACCCCAGTATTACCCAGAGCACACTCTCAACCCATGTCTCATACACACACACATGCCTAGGCAACAGCCAATATGTGGGTAGTACACTGCATATTGGCCACTGATAGAAACAATGGGGTGATAGCTGTGGGCTACAGAGGGCATAGCACCCTGTCCATCTGTCCAATATGCACATACATGCAGACAGTGCACCTTTCCCATGTTCCCCAATGGAAACCTGCAACACCTGTGGTGCCATCACGTGACCCACAAAGGACATACCATGCCTGACAACATGCTCTGTATTGACAGATGCCACTGACACCAGGGAATGCCATTAGCATGCTATCAATGTAGGTGCAGGGTAAACCTGCAGCCCATTACTAGTTCCCTCCACAGGGGGGCAAGACTGGCACATCTGATGATAATCTGTGTTCACAACAAGGGCCAGACACCCCAGGTACAGTTCCACATGTCACTGTACATGCATGTGGGAGGTGTGCACATCCCAGACACTGTCCATGTCATGGGCTATGGAACACATACATGGCAAGCAATGCACAGCATTGGTCACACACAATAGTCACCCAGGTGACTGGATGGAGGATACAATACTCACCTGTGTGGGCAAATGCAGACACTACAGCCCAGAGCCACAATGCAGTCCATTGTCATGTGGCCTGATGCCAAGGTATACCCATCACTTAGCCTTTTACAGCCATCTGGCACAGTCGACCACCACACACCCATGCAGACATGCACCCATGCATGTCAGTTCTAGCACCCTGTGTGTTTGTGTGTGTATTGTATGTTCACATCCACACTCCCTACAACCCCCAAGGGCATACTGAAGCATGCTGTCTGATGTCAGAACCTCCCCATACCCTTTGCTCATACAACCCCCATATGACCCTTGTGGTGCATGTGATACTTGCACAGTGATGTGTTGTGGCAATCACACTACTAATGAGTTGTAATCCTGGCCCTGCCAAGTGTGTTAATGTGTGTGCATCCCTGTGAGAGTGTGGCTGTGTTGATGCTGATACCTGTTCATGCGGACAGGCACGTATACGTCACTTACCATATAGCGACCGTATCCCTGTTGCAGATATCAGTCACCATCACATATATGTTCTGAGGGCTCCACAACAGGTAACCTATGTGTTGCATCCAATAAATACATAGAACTGTGATAGCACTATAAAGTCATCAGGGGTTTGATACCCTGTGCTGGTAGGTGTGCGACACAAACATGCTTAGGTTTTACTCTCCCACCCTTCCCTGACTTGTCTTTGCCTCTGTCTGCCTCTCCCACTCCCTCTCTGTTGGATGTGGAGACCTACACTTGCTTTGCTTGGCAGCAGCATATGTATTTTAAGTGATGCTCATGATCAGCTGATGGCCTCAGCACGAATTGCAGCCCTCCCCTAGCTGATTTCATGTGGAACAACTGTGGTAATATTCCCACAGTAAAGTGTATGGAAACACACTCCAATATCTAGGAACATCATGTTGATGTTGGCCCTCTTCATTCACTGTGAGCAGAAACTAGATCTGTTGTTTGGCAAACAGCATCTCAGATGGATTGGGGATTTACCTCTAACAACATACACTGTGGAAACAGGGCAACACACAGAAGGGGGATGTGCCTGACCTGAATACAGACTGTAAGTGCTGCTATACTGCATTTGGAGCACTGTCGGTTTTATAGTGTGTGTGTGTGTGTGTGTGTGTGTGTGTGTGTGTATGTGTGTGTGTGTGTGTGTGGATAAGACTGTCCTACATGTCTCAATACCTGCCATGTCAGTTCCATGTTTATGAGGAATCCCCATCTGCAGGGTCATCTGCAGACAGGGCAGTGTGTTGTGCCTTTGGTTTCATGTGTTACCCATGGAACATCTATCTCTGGACTGCAGAAGGTAGTGTGAGGATTGTAGTCTGTAGAAGGTGAAAGCTGTGACAGTTACTGGCTTCATATTCCTCATAGGACATATGTTGCAACAAACCCTGTTACAACAGTAAATGTATGAGGTTATCACATCAACATGTTATTATTGGCCCTGTGTATATGCTTCCAGCCACAGTTCTTTCAACCTGTGTACATATGTCGTGCATGAAGTGGTGCATATGTGCTGTACACCATAATTAGTGTTATATCATATCTGATAACAAGCCAGTGAGATATCAGACTGTTTCACGTTATGTACAGTAGGGGTTATACTTGATGACATAACCTGGACAGTCTGTGGATATTTGTACAGTACTGAGGTCTGTGTACTTATGGTGAATGTCAACAGTGTGTGTATTGTTAATATGTACTTTAGCCTGTGTACAGACTGTGGTAGATGTCATTGTTCTAGGTCCTGTCCTATCTGATGTTTCATGCTGCTCCGCTGTATGGTACTGTATTGGCGTACATGTTTGTAGGGCCATACACACACATGTCCCATACCACAGAAAGCCATCAGACCAAACTGTGTAGCAGCCTAGTATATGTAAGGTCAGTCTGTGAGTGGCACATATGAGGATGGTGTTGAACAGATAGTCCATATATTGTAATATTATGCTAGCTTAACATATGTGGCTGTGGCTGTGTTCACATAGGTTGTGGTTATGCACTTTCACACAGATGTATCTTATCCTGTGCTGTAACATGCCTGTTGAGCCTGCTATATATGCAGGCACATGTGCAATCCCCCATAGGAGATGTAGGCCAGTGTTGAGCCAGTCTGCCTGTAGCCTGCACAGTGCATTGTTACATGCCTAGCAGCTTAGTGTACTTACCCAGTGAGATGTCATGTGCAGATTCTTGCCAGATGTTCTGCTGCCAGGCATCCCTTAACAATCATGTATGTCAGACAGATCAATGGCATGCTGTACAGATGTTTGCCAATATCTAGTGGGTAGTATGTGACCATGGCACCCCTGTATCAGCGGTTATTATGTGTCAGGCCCGACAGAGGTGTGTGAATGCATAACTTATGGTGACAAATGTATTCCAGTCGTTAGGCGTTACACCCATCAACATGGCTGTCTACATCCATATTGTCAGGCATGCTACATATGTTTAGTACTAAGGGGTTATGTGTATACCTCTGGACTGTACAGAGTTTGTCAGAATGTCCACATATATTGGCCAATATCTCTACTGCAGTCCACAGGGGCATTACTTGCTAGCAGCAGTACTTTACTATGATGTGCTTAGGATGTTTGTCTGTAGCCAGTGGCACACATGTTAAAAGCTGGTGTGACCTCCAACACACACCCTGTCTGTGAAGAAAATCCCCAATGACAGTATCAATAGTCTACTAATATACCTGCTATACATACCTGACATCCCCTTGCACTACGGCTGTGGGACTATAGCGGCTGGGGTAGGGCTACACTCCATGTCCAGGACATATGGTGAAAATATATGTACATATTATTATCCAGATAGCCATATATATGTGATTACACATATATAGTACTTCCAATTACCACTGTCATGGCAACCACCTACTCTAAACCCCTACATCATGTGGCCATGGTCCCTTTACATTTCCTGTGTGATGGACATCTTTCCTGTGTGTGGGCATCAGTGTTAAGACAGCAGGTAGCAATACCTCTTACAGGAGAACCGGCACACTCAGGGCAGCTACATATTTGTAGGAGGTTCAAGAACTACAGACAGAGTGTGAGTAGAGTTGTGTTATGCTTTGTATAGTACCAGTGTTACAGCGTATGTGTGTACATACTAGTTTACCTTGGAAAGCAGTCTGTCTGCATAGCTCTCAACTGCGGGCCTATCCTCTTGGTGGCCAGAGGTGTGCCTATCATGTGTTGTCTGTCCACCACACAGGTCCTTTGTCAGATATTTCAATGGCAGTGTGTGTGTTGAGTGCTATCAGTACATGGCTACATCCATTTCTGTTTCTAACCTCAATTGCCTGACTAAGGGTATGTTGCAGACTATCCTGTAACACCAACAACTTGCTTACGGTATGGCGACAGTTTTCCACATTTGTGCCTGTGTTCCAGTCTCTTTCCTCCACCTACATACCAAGCTTTGCACATATGACATGCTGCTGGGGGTTGTTCTGTAGTGGGCTGTGAGTATATCACACTGCCATTGCTACCATCAGTCCACTACTGTTGTATCCCCACACATATGGTGGGGCTGGGGCCATATATGTGTGGTCATCACCTACACAATACATGTGAGCTCTTATGCACTCCAGAAGCCAGTGCATGTAACAGTGGTATATGGCCCTGTATATTGAGTCTGGGGGGGCACCATAAATGACCTAGGCTGTTACAAAATGTGGGAGTATCAAGGGTGAGCTGCCTTAAGGTAACTGGATGTACAGTACCATATACTTCACCTATATTTACATTGTCTACATAAATTGGGTTAATACAAGCCTACTGCCTCCTGCCATACAGACTGTTCTGTTTGTCAGTGTGCTTGTGATGGTGTCAGTTATGCCTTGGTATGTAACAGTTACAACCCATTTGGTCACATGACATCTTTATCACCTAGTGATTTTGTACAGAGTATAGACAGAGGCTGCCTAACTATACACCTGCATTATATACTGTTGATTGTTTGGTATCCTGTGGCCAAGTCTGTCCTCACTATTGTACAGTTTGAAGGGCTTGGCCTGGACAGTAACAGTTGTGAACCTTTCCAGACTACTATATTAGTATAACTGTTTCACATTTGGATAACTCTGTTTATATGGATGTCAGTGTCTAAACAGCTATATGACATGGCGTGTAGAACTGTAATAGTAAACAATTAAAGTTTTTCCATTTCTGCAACCCTGTGTGTAGTGTTTTTCCTATGACCTCTCTGTGGGTATATGTTGCAGGCAGTGATTGTCACTTGTATGGGTGGCCATATTGGGTGCACCTTCTACATATGTACGTGTGTATGTGTAGCCACATGTATATGTATACATATATGTATATATATATATATATATATATATATATATATATATATATGCATATCTGTATCTGCATATTTGTGTCTGTGTATCTGTATCCTGGGGATGTTGTTGACTTCCAAATTTGACATTTCCTATGGGAGGCAGACTGTACTGCATGATATGTTACCAATACCTGCCTGACATCATACAGGTGGGATATAGTACTGTTAACATCTTGTGCCCATGTTGTGTCAGGTCCTGGTTATGGGATCTGCAACACTTGGTAGTGTATTGCAGGGCAGACATGTTTGGCTGTGTGGGTGGGATGCCTATTCATACAAGACGTATAGTGTATGGGGCCTCTCATCCTCATTAATGGTGCATGTGGACATATGTGTTTTTATTAATCTGCCATTGCTATCTACAGATGTTTGGCCATATATATCTATATAGATATGCATATCTGCTTATATATACATATATATATATATATATATATATATATATATATATATATATATATATATATATATATATATATGCCTGTATATACCTACATAGATATATATCGTACACATATGTAACTTGCTGTGTATATGTAGACATATAGATGTAGACACATATATGTGTCGATGTGGCATTTGCATGTATATATGTTCATATATATTACTATCTATGTCTATATTTTTAGAAATATATATATATATATATATATATATATATATATATATATATATATATATATATATATATATATAGATATGTTGTATCTGTTTAGATATTAACATATTTACACACACATACATCTAGATGTTGGCATACATTTTCTGTACTGTTGCATGCCTGGACTGGATGATATGTTTCTGAAAATATCAGGTTTATTTATATCAGGCATGGCTTAGTGTAAAGCATTTTGTCTATAGTGTGCAGGGTCCTGGTTTGAGCCTTGCAGAGGCTGTTTATTTTGTTGCTGGGCAGAACACAAGCCATTGGATACATAGTGATTAAGGCATTTTTAAGCAGTTGTAAGCAGGTTTGCACGGGTTTGTGCAGAGGAAAGTACTGCTAACTTCCAGTTACGGCTTCTTACACTCAGTTAGCTTCTACATTGCTTAACCAGTGTAGGCATTGCTTACCGCCACACAAACAGGCTTAAATCCACTTACTGCTGCTTAAAAGTGTTTACTCCCGGTTACCCCCACGCTAATTTCTTTAAAAGAAAAGAGAAAGGGGTTGATAGGAAAGTGGTGAAAAAAGGGGCACAAAGAGGGAAAGACAGTAGGGAAAATAGCCAGGGATGTGCAGTAAGGCTGTAGGGAAGTTCCAAATCTGCCCATTTCGTCTACAGCAACAGTTGTGCATATACACTGAATTTGGAGGCAGATTTGGACACTCATACCCCTGGATGGGGGTGAGGACAACAATAATAAGTTGTGATGCCAATTAGAATGGAACATGTGTCCAGTGGACAGGTGTGTGAAATGGACAGCTATGTATATGGTGAGATTTTTTTTGTGGAAACACATTGCACTTTTTTTCTTTTTCAGATGAGAGTGGGAAGTTAGGGAGGGGTAGTAGGTATACTTGGGGAGGTAGGCTGGGTAGGTTAACAGACAAGACAAACAAGACACATACACGGGTGGTATATAACACATGTGGGGGGTAAAAACCTTGGATGGGGAGGGGTGTTTGGAAGTTGCAATCCCATGAACGCCCAAATGGAAACAGTGGGACTGAGGTCCCCATGCATGGACAGTCAGGCCCCAAAGGTGGCTGTGCTGGGTAGGAGGGGCAGGCTTACACTCTAACTGTGCCACATGGCCTTCAAGTGGGCATAGCTGGTTTTGAAACTCCTTGTTGAGCTCCCTACACACCATGGCCAAGACCTGATGGTGGGTGACAGGTTCCACTCCACACCCACTCCAGGGAGGGGGCCGAGCCCCATCCCCTGCAGCGGTTCACCCCAAGGTGGCACAGGACCAACAGAGGAGGAGGTCCCAGGCTGGGCCCCAGACATGCTGGTGCCCAGTGCCATGGCCAGCTGAGGTGGGACAGGTGGGTCCACTGGGACCAGCCTTCCGATACAAGCTATGATGTTGCAGTTTTAAGAAAAATATCAGTTAGTTGTAGTTAACAGCATTCAGGATTAGTTATAACAGCATGCATAGGTATTCCAATTAACCCAAGACACTAGTTTACAACAGTTGTAGATCAAGCACAACACATGCATAAATGGGACAACAATGGCCATTACAACAGCATGCAGTTTTCATTGATGACAAAAGGCCACCAACATGGGAGTATTTTAACATGGCATATGCATAGAGCCCAATGTGAATATTTATAAACCAATAGGACATATGTCCCAACAATAGTTTGGAGTGTACACGTACCCATTGAGGTGTGTAATAAGGTTATTGTTGCACATATGGAGGGGGTGAAAGAGAGAGGTCAAGTAACAACTAATATATCCCTGTAGTATTCACAACTTTCTTAGTCACTGCAGTGATCTGTCCCTTACATTTATTATTATTACACTACCCAATGTCCTTACTTTGTATGATGGTATGTTTGTAGCTTAGTATATGTGTGGACTGTGTCTTACATATAGTCTACATCTCTTACTTGTTATACCTGTTGAAAAAATGACTGTTAACACTACGTGGCAATTTATATACATACACCCAGATTCCATGATTGTAGACAAGTATATACATGACCTGTGTTGTACCTACAGTCTACACCTATTACCTGTTATAGCTGTGGAGAAAATCTTTGTTAGCACTACCTGACAAATACTACACATACTCCTAGATTCCATGTTAATGTTATACACATACCTAACAATCCGTTATTGCACACGCTCTGGTCAAGGCTTGACAGGATGCAAGTGTTAATGTGACATATTTTGGAATAGCTGTCATACACTTTGGGTGAGATGCTGCAATGATAGGTTTGTTTCCATATACATTCTCTTTTTATGTTCGGGTCTGACTATCCATTATATGTCAGTATAAGCTGTCTACACTTTTTGGATCAGCACAATGATATGTCAGGGGAACAGGTTACCAGGCAGCAGATTTGGGCCATTTATCTGGACATGCTGGACAGATCAGAACAGTTGAGGGGTATGACTATGCATACAGCTTGCTACCTGAGCATTCTGCCACAGTCTGTAGAGTTGATGGTTATGATTATGCTTACAGTGTACTATGTGAACATTCTAGCAATGTCTGTACAGTTGTTGGGTCTAATTATGCATACAGCTTTCTATCTGAACATTCTCGCAAAACATGTACAGTTGTGGGGTATGATTATGCATACAACTTACTGCCACTCCCGGGATTCGAACCCCTGCTGTGTGTGATAAAAATATTACAGTTGACATGACAGTACACTGTGCTATAGGGGAACTGGTGTAATGCATTCCAATTATTTCTGTCTAAGTATCCCTCAGTTGTTCTATATGACTGACCTCCTGGGACTTCCAACATTGTTATACTGAAATTCCTACACATTTTAACTGTGTTCAACAGTGTGGGAAGACTGCTTAATATAACAGTACTATTTATAGAATGCAACACTACAACAACATATGAAAGCAGGATGTACACAAGCACTCCAGGGGTTATACTTTTATTCACAAGATATTACACCTTTATTTCCACGCAACCTATATGACAGTCTTTCTGATATATTGTCTGGTTTATTCAGTACATCCCATACACAGTACACTTCTTTACTAGTACAACCCTTTCCAGAACTGTTATATTTATTTGTTATGACAGTACATGCAGGAATATTACTAACCTGCCTCGCGATGCAGCCTTTGCAGCCTAGCAGCACGGGCTTGCTGTCCCGCAGCCCATTCATCTGCAGCTGTCAGAGAAATACAGTGATATTTAGCCATTACCAATCCATAGTATACACAAGCTAGGCAATCATTATCTACATAGTAGAATGGGTACTTAGTGCTGGGGCATCGGCCATCTGCCTTGCTTCTTGGATCCACTGGTCCAAGAGATCACCCCTCTGCCACTTCAGGTCAGCATGGTGATGCCTGACGTGCTCACCAGTTTGGGGGATACCAGTGGCACTGGTGAGGTCATGGGTGAGACTGTCCCAGGCCTCCAGTTTATACTGAGAGACCTGGTACTGGCCCTGCAGTAGTCTCTCCTGATGATATTTTACCAGGAGCCATACCATGAATCTGGACTCCTGGGTGCCCCAGCGCTGCGCTCTAAATTGAGTGCCTTCCCCAACGCCATCCACTCTGCCTACAGTAAGGAACTACAACCAGTTATGGGATTTATTGGTGCCTGTGGGGTTTAAATATGCCTGATTTCCCACACTTTCCTGTGATTGGATGGTTTTGAAAAAGCTGAGCTATGAGCACACCTGCCTACTTAATGCTGGCATTGCTTAAAAGGGCATACCACTGGGCAGACTGAGTTAGCCTGCCTACACATTGCTTACCACAACTAAGCTGAGCTGTGCAATGCTTAGCGTTGCTTAATATTTAATTTGCATTATATTTTCCTTTTGGCATTGATTTATTATTTGTTACATGTTATATATGTGTCTGGTATCCGTGATTCATGCGTACATACACTGTATGGGGTCCTGGGGACTCCAACACTTTATTACAATAACACCTCACATCTGGCCTTACTGCAGTACTCCACTTCACATATTTATGTTATGTAGCAGGTTATACAGCATCACACTAAACATAGATTCCTTTCACATGTTCAGTTTGATTTCCTATGGTGAAGATTTGTTTGTTAAAACCTAAATCGTATTTACTGCTATTATGGCTTAGTGGTTAACTACTGTGATTGTTGTGTACAGGGTCTTGGGTTTAAGCCTTACAGAGGCTGTTTATTTTGTCGCTGGGCAGAACATGGGCCATTGGATACAGAGTGGTTAAGACACTTTAAAGCAGTTGTAAGTGAGTTTGACACTGACACTTCACATGTGCATTTCTTGCAGTAGTCCAGTTCATAAATATATGTTTTTTTCATGGGTTTTGCAACATAAATATTGGTTATAATGTACTATGCCATGTAAAATAGACTGTTTTGCATTGGGACTCAAACCAGGAATGCCTGCTCGTTAGACGAATGTTCTGCCCACTGTTGCTGTGCTGCTTCATTTATATATATCTTCCTTGTTATCCTCTTCAGCTTTTTAAGCTGCTATAATCATAGCTAAGCAATGGGCACACCCACGCACCTAAGGTTAGCTGCACTCGGATTTTAAAAAATAAATAAAAGGGTTTCTTCTTTTAATTTATATGTACTGTTGCTGTTGTACACATGGTGGACTGTTGGTGTGGATATGCAGACACCTATAAGCAATCTCACTCATTTCTTAACACCTTATGCTGTTCTACATTGCAGGGGCATGTTTATTATGAAAGCTCTGCTCTCAGACATGCCCCCTGCACTCCTACATGCTCTGTGTAATCCTAGGAGCTAGGGCTGCACGCCTTGTTAATATGCATGGTGTGCTGCCATCCTGCTCCTAAATGTGCACTTCCGTGCAGGACTAACTAGTCCTGCATGGAAGATTAGTGAATCCTAGGGACTATCTCTTCCATATTGTTCTTACTAAATAAACTAATATTTTTTATCTGTCTCATTTTCACACCTCCACCTACCTCCTCTAGACAGAGATTTCTCAATAATGTCTTGCACTTTTCCTAAATATCTAGATAAAACATGGAAAGATAAATTGTTTAACTAGCTTGACATTAGCAAATAAATGTCACCTTGATTTTCAAATGTTCTTATCCAATTCACAACCTTTAGACTTCTTCTTCTTTCAGCTGCTCCCGCCAGGGGTCGCCACAGCAGATCAACTGGTTCCATTTCTTCCTGTCCTCTGCATCTTGCCCTGTCACACCAACCACCTACACGTCCTCTCTCACCACATCCATAAACCTTATCTTAGGCCTTCCTCTTTTCCTGTTACCTGGCAGCTTCATCCTTAGCATCTTTTTCCCACTAAACTCTGCATCCCTCCTTAGCACATGTAGAAACCAACTTAATCTTGCCTCTCTGGCTTTGTCTTCAAATCTTCCAACCTGGGCTGACCCTCTAATATACTTATTCCTAATCCTGTCCATCCTCGTCACATCCAGTGCAAATCTTAACAACCTTTAGACTTAGTATCATAAATTAAACATTTACTACAACAAAATAAAAACCCCATCCAACAAATCTATTAAACAAAAGGTATCAATTTCTTCCATTCCAAAAGTGAAAAAATAAAACAATAATAAAAATCCTAACACTCTTAATAATACAAACACACCTATCATGCAAAATATGCAAAGCATATGATTTTACTTTTTTTGTTAGTATTGCACTTTCAGAAATTTTCCCCTTGTTCTCCATTCATAATTATATCGATTATTGCTAATCTTTATATAGTTACAGTATTACAGCAATATTCTTGTTTATATTTATGTTTGTTGAATGTGTTGTGATATGTCATAGTGTTATTGAATAATAAAATTTCACTGCTTAAAAAGGGGGGGTCTTTACACAATGTGGTGATTTGCAATTCAGAGACACTTTAGCCACAATAAGGAAAGACCTCATTATTGGCTAATATACATATCTCTGAATCGCACTTAACTACTGATAGCAGAAAGCAGCACTTTGCTGTAGTAGTTAATATTTGCAACTCATGCATTGCATTGGCACAGTTATCCCCCCTCATTTACTCTACCACAAACATGCACACATATACATACATGCACACTTTAACACACACACACACACACACACACACACACACACACACAAACACCCATACAAACATGCACCAGCATCCCCCCCCCCACACACACACACACTCACACGCATATATTTAGGCACAAACACACAGACACACTACAACCATGCATCTCAACCATACTGAATTCCTCTGTATTTACTAGTTTTGAGGGCAAAATAAAGGGGTGCCATGAATTGCTGAGTGGCCCCTTCAATTTCTGATTTTTTTCAATTTTTTTTAAGTTTGTTGTCATCATGCATCCCAGGGGCTCGCATGCAGTGATGACATCAGGCAGACTGCCAGACTGTTGGAGACTTGGCTCCTTGGTCAGACTGTGTTTACTTTGTTTACAGGCAGCAGCAAAAGGAGAAGCTGTTTATACAGTTTAACTTAAGTCTTAACTTCTGTCAAGCCCAAGACCCAGACAGTGCAGGCTGCAGCAGAGTCCAGTTTGCCCAGCGTCTGCATACACTCCTGGGATGAGAAGATTTACTCTCCGTGGCAGCTCCAGGTATGTAAAAAAAAATGGTCAGCTCCACTTCTTTCTCTGGCAGTTTATGGCACATGCACTTCACTTTAATTTTAAGAACATATTTCTTGACTGCCCAGTGATCGTTTAGGTGGTAGTGGTACTCTGGTGTTGTGTCGGTGTTAAACTTGTGCAGTTTATTTATTTTGGTTTATTTTAAGGACATATTTCTTTAAGACTGGTCCGGTGACTGATGTGCTTCTTTAAGACTGGTCCAGTATCCAGTCTGCATGCAACGTCACCCTACTCTTCCTGAGAACCCGCACAATTTAAAATGTTAAGGTTAAGGTCCCATTTAAGGGAATTATTTCTCACTCATTTTGCTGCTCATTTAAGGGAATTATTTGCCACCCATTTTGTTGCTTGACTAAGGGCTCATTTTGGTCACTTCTTTTGATATTCGGTCTTAACTCTTAGTCTAGAGGGTTTCTCTGTGTTTATAAGTGTTAGCTGCATATCTGAGAATTTAATTTCTGCTGAAATATCTGAGTTGTTGGCTGGCTGCTATCTACCTGCATTCAACTGTATTACAAGATGAGTTAAGTATAAACTCCCACTGTTACAAATAGTACTGAATTTTATGTTTCTGTTTATTTATTTGTTTCATTGAATATTGTGTGGTCTGTCTGTCTCTCTGCAGTTACCTTGCTACAAGTGTACAAACTGGTTTCAGTTTATTGTTGTTTTCACTTCTTTTGATATTTGGTTTTAACTCTTATTCTAGAGGGTTTCTCTGTGCTTATAAATGTTAGCCACATATCTGAGAATTAAATTTCTGCTGAAATATATGAGTTGCTGGCTGGCTGTTATCCGCATTCAACTGTACTACAAGCTTTGTTAAGTATAAACTCCCAGTGTTACAGGTAGTACTGCATTTTATGTTTCTGTTTATTTATTTGTTTCATTGAATATTGTGTGGTCCATCTGTCTCTCTGCAGTCATCTTCCTACAAGTGTACAAACTGGTTTCAATTTATTGTTATTTTCACTTCTTTTGATATTCAGTTTTAACTCTTAGTCTAGAGGGTTTCTCTGTGTTTATAAGTGTTAGCCACATACAGTGGTGGCTTGCTCTATTGGACTGCAGGAGTGCAGCCCCCAGCTGAAAACCAAAAAAAAAAATCCCAAATCCCAAAACTCATACATGCATGAGTGGAAAACTCAAATCTGGACTGCTGCTTAACCGGTATGGATTCAGAATAAGGCAGCAGTCTCACAGATGCCCCAGAAGTCTATGCAGTTACAGCCACATAGACTGGAAGGGGATCGGACTGCAAGGTCAGCAGTCAGTGCTCACACACTTGCTCAGCATTCCAGAACCAGATATGCTGAGAAACAGCAGGTACTGCAATGGTGGGATATGTTTATTCCTTTATTTATGGTACTGCTGAGAAATGGCTGAAATGGAGATGGTACTGCTTGATATGCTGAGAAATAGCAGGTACTGCTGAAACAGAGCTTGCAGTGTGTGTATGCTGAGAAATGAACCAGCAGGTACTGCTTTATTGCTGAAACAGAGGTGTTTATGCATTTGTGTAATGCCCCAGTGACTACAACAACTCAGGAAATATACATGGTAGTGGCTAGACTCAAACCCTGTACCTTGGGATTAGGTAGCAGGAGCTTGAATTCCCTACCCACCGCCACTTGTGAAGTTTTTCTTCATATTGCTGTTCTGTTCCTCATAAAATATGTGTTTTTTCTGGAAAATAATGACAGACATTTGAATTTCAGACTTCATATTCATCAGAAAGTACATGGCAACACAAAACCTTTTAGTCTGGCAATTTTCTGTTTATAAGATCGTTGTTGGCTTTGTCCAGTTTTTTTTTGTGCTAACAGGTTGAGAGCTACGGTGAGAACTAAATTCACTGAATATGTTTGCGGGGCTGTATTCCCCCATTATTGGCTTTGTCTAGGTGTTTTGTGCTAAGAAGTTGAGAGCTATGGTAAGAACTGAATTCACTAAATGATAGCCATTTAAGTTTCAGTCTAGCTGTCTTTCAAGAAACAGCTGATTTGGCATAGTGGTATGTTGCTCTGACTGTAGTGTACTGTGTCCTGTGTTTAAGACTTGGCAGTAAAATGCATGGTGGTAATGCAGCATTTTATTCTAGCAACTTTCCAAGGTTATACAAGCAGTGTTTAAAATGTGTCCCTAGTTTTTGGGCTTTTGTCCCCCCCCCCAATAAATTTTGGCCTTTTCCAGACTTGTGCTTCAAAGTTGAGATACAGTTGAGTGTTGAGTGGATTTTACACGGAGCTGAGAGCTTGAAGAGAAGTTTAGTGCTGCTTATAGTGTCTGCTTGCATTGTTAATAGCACAACAGGTAATGGACATGCTTTTGATGCAGAAGGCGGTGGGTTCTACTCCCAGCATATATCAATGCATTGCTGACACTCTACTCTGTTGTACTTTTAAAGGGGGTGGATGCTGCAGTGCTTGGCGGAGATACCTAGTAATGATGAACCTATCAGTTTGCCATCCATCCCCTATTGCAATATTACTAGCTTATCATTTTTTATGTAACATAGAAAATGTATTCCTCAAGGGCAGCAGGCACTTTATTTGTAGATGAAACAATGAAATATAAAGTTGTTTGCTAGCAGCAACCTCTTCATGAGTTACAGATCTCTTAAATGTGGAATTATTTAGATGACTTTTACTTCTGCAGAGATTGTGCATATTTACTGATATTGGTGGATCGCAGAGGTTTGAGTAGACTTTTATGATGGAAATGTTCTGAAATGGGCAGGTTTGTCATTATTGGTGCATGCATTTTGGTTCATTGTTTACTGGAAAATGTTCCAAACAATAAATTTAAAATGCCTTCTGACAACTGTATTGTATTGTACAAGGAATATAATTTAATAAAATCAGGAAGGTGTTTGAAAGAACTCATGTGTGTTTCCTGTGCAAGGGGCCTATGATTTAAAAACAACCCAAAGTTAATCTTTATCTGCCACTGACAAGATGCATTTTCTTTGAATGTGGGTTTCAATGCTGTTTTAATGAATGTGAGTTTCAAGGACAGAAAAGTTTTAATGCTAAGTCTATTTTCATTGTGAGACTGCATTGCTTTGTTTAGCAGATGTCTATTAGTGTTTGTGCTGTAAAATGTAAAACAAAACTTTTAAATAAAATTCAAATCATCGTAGAACTAAAGCAGTATACACATTAAAGTGTTTATGGTAAATGGGGTGAAATAGCCAAGTAATGGGACATTGGAATAGCTGCAGGGGAAGGCCTCATTTGACCATGATTTTGTGAGAGGGGAAGGGTGGCAAACTCAGACAGTCCTGGCTGAAATATACCTCTCAACTGTCCAGATTTTTGCAGAATGAATAGATGTTTGTTTCTTATTTTTGGTTTGTTCCTCATAACATTTGGGGTTTTCTGACAAATAATTTAGGAATGAAGTCACTAAATAATGGCAGGCATTGAGTTTCAGACTTCATACCCTACAGAAAAATGCATGCAAGACCTGTTATTCTGTCAACTGTCTAAGTTTATACAAGAGCAAATTTTGGTACTGTCTATATGTTTCCCTCAATATATTTGGCCTTGTCCAAATTTCCTGCATTAAGAGGTACATGCAAATAAATCACTTTATAGAATTAGGTATATTCAAACTTTTCAACTGTCCCTGGTTTTGGCTCAAAATGTAGCTCTCCCCCTAATAATAACTCTGCAAAATGGCAAATTTGGAAGAAAGTGTGGAGGGTTTACAACTAATAAATAACTGTAATGATCAGAGTTACAGATTACTTTTAATTTCATAAATGCATGTAGATTCTTTTATTTTGTCAGCTGCTCAAGTTAACAGTACCAGTATTAAAAAGTGTCCCTTCTTTGACAGATTCCCAGTTGTATAGTGCAGCTATTTTATATTTTTGCATCACAGTTTTGGCCTGTTTTTTTATAAAATTGTGGTTCTCTGGCAAATTATTGGCAAATCTTTAAAGATTGAAGTTAGAAAATAATGACAGACAATTAAGTTTCAGATTTCATGTCCTTAAGAAAATTCTTACCAATGCAAGACCTAATTATCTTTCTAAGTTTATAACAGCAATATTTAAAAACTGTCCTAAATTTTGGGCCTTTGTCTCACTTCTATTTATGGCTTTGTCCAGATTGTTTGCTCTTAGGTTTAAGAGGTATAACAAATGTGTCAGGGGCATCACCATCAGCCAGAGACATTTCAAATTGTGACATACTTGTTGCACCCCACTCCCGCACATAGTGAATCCGGACGTGTCCAAGTAAGGCAAGGAGCAGTTGTGCAGTGTTAAGTATGCAGAGTATCCCCCCATCCAAGGTAGACACAAGTACTACAGTGGCTTTTCATCTGTCCTTGATTTTGCAAAATGTTCTAGTTTTCTGTCATATTTTTATACTGTTGATTTATGCTTCTTATTCAGGAAAAATGTATGTTGTTGAAGTGCCTGTTGGTCTGTGTTTAAGTAGCAATGTTTTATTGACCATCGGTTTAATAAGCATACTGTTAAAGAATTACCAACATTGAAAGCCTTTTTGTTGTTGCCATGCAGAGAATATTTACATAACTAGATAGCGTATAAGCCTTGGGTATTGAAATGCATATGACAGCATTTGTAATAAAGGACAGGATTACAGTATTTTCAGTAACTCATTACATTTGTTGGAGAATTGCAGTCATCTTTGCAGGCTTTACCCATAAACTAAACAGAATGCCAATCTGTCATGTGTGATCCATAACCTGTGCAGTAATCATTTAAGCAATTTATCCTGAGATTTATTCGTTTGCTGCTCATTTTTTACTTTGATCATGTTTTACCCATGAAACAAGTAGACAGTTGTTGTCAGGCAGCAGGTCTTTTTTGGATAAGAAACATTTTTACAAGTGGGGATATCACAGAGATTGCTACTTTCAGCATGTTACTTGGTACTTTTATAAAGCTGAATATAAATTATAATTAGAACTGCAGTGCAAGGAGAAGGGGTTTGAGTTGAGTGATGCTTTTTTTTTATACTTGATTTTGACTGGCATTCCAGTAATGTATTTAAAAAGTAATTTATTTTTTCATGCCTCAACCTTTTTGTTTCCATCTAGATATTAAGAAAGCTGTCATCATGTAGCCAATGCATTAAAATATTTTTTTTCTTCTACACTTCATTTTGTCTTAATTGGACTCTCAAAATGACAGTTTGGCATCCAGGGTAGCATATTTAATTAAAGTTCCAGTTTTTGTGTTTTTTAGCATAGCCCCACCACTTTCTAGTTGACCACACCCCTTCCACCTGGCCCCGCCCATTCATTTGTCTCCTGCAGCCCTCTTTTAATTTTAAGCCACCAGCAACCACTGGCCACATATCTGAGAATTTAATTTCGGCTGAAATATCTGAGTTGTTGGCTGGCTGCTATCTAGCTGCATTCAACTGTATTACAAGCTAAGTATAAACTCCCAGTGTTACAGACAGTACTGAACATTATGTTTCTGTTTATTTATTTGTTTAATTGAATATTGTGTGGTCTGTCTGTCTCTCTGCGGTTACCTTCCCACAAGTGTACAAACTGGTTTCAGTTTAATGTTGTTTTCACTTCTTTTGATATTCGGTTTTAACTCTTAGCCTAGAGGGTATCTCTGTGCCTATAAGTATTAGCTACATATCTGAGAATTTAATTTCTGTTGAAATATCTGAGTTGTTGGCTGGCTGCTATCTACCGGCATTCAACTGTATTACAAGCTGAGTTAAGTATAAACTCCCAGTGTTACAGATAGTACTGAATTTTATGTTTTTGCTTATTTATTTGTTTCATTGAATATTGTATGGTCTGTCTGTCTCTCTGCAGTAAGTTTTCCCACCATTCCTCCCTGTTCTTGTTGTGATATTAATCTTGGTGGCTTTGGAATTTCCCGCCTCTCCTGTAAATTTCTGTTTGAACACTCCTCGTGGGTCCATATTATTTGCTCACTCAACTGAGTACAGTATGATCATATTTTGATTTCAGGCACTCCTACCAGTCCCATCTCTTCAGCCTTAATATTGCTACATGCTCAAGTGAGCTAGCTTGCACTGTACTTGAACTGTTTTTAGTGCTGTTTTAGCTGCTTTTCTGTTAAAAAATATTCTAAGCTTGTTTCCTACCCTTCCTGTCACTAGTCTAGTCCAGATACAGATTTGCTGTATGCAGGACTAATTGTAAGCTTCTGAGCCCCCCAAGCCTTTCTGTGTTGGAGGGAAGCCTTCTAGCTTATCAGTGGGAGTGGTGAGCACTAGGTAGCCAATCTACCACAAGAGGAGTGGTTTCTGGTCCAGAAATTGTAGTTTATTGGCTGTTTGAGCAGTTTTTCCATCTCTTTCAACTTTCTGTAAAAAAAAAATATATATATATATATATATATATATATATATATATATATATATATATATACTCTAAGCTTGTTTCCTACCTTTCCTGTAACTAGTCTTGTCCAGACACAGCATTGCTGTATCCAGGACTGTTTGTAAGCTTATGAGCCCCCAAGCCTTTCTGTCTTGGAGGGAAGCCTTCTAGTTTATCAGTGGGAGTGGTAAGCACTAGGTAGCCTATCTACCACAAGAGGAGTGGTTTCTGGCCCAGAAATTGTAGTTTATAGACCATTTGTGTAGTTTTTTTTCATCTTTTTCAACTTTCGGTTTTGAAAGCTGGTGTTTACGCTTGTTCCCTGCCTTTCCTGTAACTAGTCTAGTCCAGATACAGATTTGCTGTATCCAGGATGTCTGTAAGCTTCTGAGATGTGCCAAAGTCAATTTTTCCCATAGATCTGCTAGTTTGCTCCTTTCCTGCACTTTTACTATCTTATTAGTTTAGCACTTTACCAGACTACTTGTAGCAATTATTGTTGCACACAAAAGTGCTAACAGCACTAAACGTTCTACAAGGAAACAGCTCAAGTACTTATTATTAATGCCCATCCCTCCAGGCATGTCTAAAGGTCAGTTCCCTGTGCTTTCTCCTATTAACCTGGTGAACCTGGGCAACCTAAGGCAATGTAGCAACTGCCTCATGTACACTGACAACCCTCTCCTCTTACCTCCCAGCACTCAGGCTTGTGAGAGATGCACTTATATATCCAAATTCGAAGCCACCACTCTCCAGCCAAGACTGGAACAGCTGGTCAAGAGGAGAAGGTCAACATTTGCACCACATCACATAGAACACATAGTCCTCCGGAACACACACCAGCACTGCCTTCACATAAAAACATAAACCATACACCCACCTTTGCGGAGGCTCTCAATAAAAATCTACCCAAACAGCAGAGACCTCCAAGGCAGAAATGCACTCGACCAATACAACACAACACTAATCATGAGACACATAACTCTCCTAAACAGTGTGCCACTCAACCAGAGACCCTAAGGCAAAACAGCATGTCCAACACACTAGTCATAGGTGACTCGATAGTGAGGAACACTGATGTCCCACTCACTAGGTTGAATGAGGCGAAAATAACAGTCAGCTACCTGTCAGGTGCCAGGATCCACCACATAATACATGCACACAGGTCCCTCAACAACATTTACAAATATGACTCTGTCATTGTACATGTGGGTGTGAATGACCTGAGATGTAATTCCCTGAACTATATGAAAAGAGACATGGAGGACCTCTCAGATTATGTAGCACAGGCGGGTATGACCCTAGTTCTGAGCAGCATCCTACCATCACCCAGAATGATACCACAGTATAAGCCAAAAATGATTGATTTCAACAATTGGCTAAGTTTCTGATGTCATTCTAAGGAGATCCAGTATCTGTCTGCCTGGGATGACATGATTGACAGACCTTGATGCTTTGCCAGCGATGGCTTGCATCTGTCACCCATGGGCTTCTGAATACTGGCCAAGGCTCTTGCCACCCCATAGTGCCTTTTTTAGGTGGTGTTCCAAAAATCAAATTACCACCAGAACAGCTGCAAACAAATGCAATCTGAGGGTCATGCTGCTCAAAGCTAGAAGTCTAAATCTCAAAATGCACTCACAAAAATGCACTCCTTAAAATGGACAACATTGGCATTTATGCTGTAAAAGAGACCTGGTTCAAGGCAGCAGAAAGCACCCCTGCACTACCAGGCTATAACTCATTCCACACCTTTCGGCCCCAAAACTTGGACCATAGCTCCAGAGGCAGTGGTGTTTCCATATTCATAAAGGATGTGCACACCTCCAGACTGGTAGCCCAACATAATGCATCAGAGATACTTCAAGTGCAGCTAAAATTGGGTAACACAGCAATTCAGGTTGTAGCCTGCTATAGGTTCCCAACCATGTCCCAAGACTCACACTCCATGTTCCTAAATACCTTGGAGAATATTAGGGTCCAACCTAACACTCTTATACTGGATGACTTCAACTACCTCTCCATTAACTGGGAAAAATATTCATGTAACAATACACTTGTCCAATGTTTCCTGGAATTCATTAATTCCAATGCCCTGTACCAGCTCGTTCGTACCCCTACTAGAGGTAGCAACATATTTGGCCTGGTCATTACTAACATGGGCTACCGTTGCTCTATACCAATAGTCAAGTCCTCCCTGGTTAGATCTGACCACAAACTAATCACCTTGGAAGTCCACCCCCTCCCCCTGACAAAAGTAACCACCATGAAGAACTTCTCCAAAGCTATCTTTGTGCTCCTACAAACAGAGGTGGCTAACTTCACGATACCATGCAAATGGATAATAGTTGCATGACCCCCGAATCATATACCAATGCACTGTACGAACACGTACACAAATGTATGGATCTCACCATACCCAAGAGAATCAAGATGCTCTCCTCCAAAAAAAGGAAGCCAATGTGGTGATCCTGTGCCATAAACAAACTCTACAACCGAAGGAGGAAACTGAAGCAGAATAAGGTGAAGTGCCAAGACTGGAAAATCTCCCTTATCAGCCTCAACAAAATGTTGAGATCCCTCATCAAATCTTCTAAAGTTAGCTATGAAAATAGAATTGCAGCAGATATTAAAGACAACCACAAGGCCTTATATAGTTATGTAAAGAATCCACAGAACTATCCAGATTTGCTCTGAGCTACTACACAATAGTACCTCCTATACTGAGCCAACAGATATTACCAATATGCTGGCTGACAGATTCAGTGCCAACTTTACCCCTCTCCCCCCACCCCCAAAGGACCAATCATAATACCAGTAGATTGCCAGACACCCAGTATTACTGCTGCACAGGTTAAAACAGCACTGCCCAAGGCTAAGAATACAGCTTCTATGGGACCTGACATTATCTCTGGCTGTGTTCTACATGGACTACAGAGTGAACTGGCACCTCACCTGTGTACCCTGTTCAACCACAGCCTCACCTCAGGCTTTGTCTCTACCAAATGACGCACTGCTGCAGTCATCCCTCTCCACAAAGGAGGAGCAACTACAGACCCTGGAAACTATTGTCCCATTAGCATGACGAGTCCGATATGCAAAGCTATGGAATGCATCATCATGGACCTAATAAACAAGGATATATGGAATTTCCAAACTCTGGATCCCACACAGTTTGGTTTTGTGAAGGGTAGATCATGCCTGCTCATCTTGGTCGACTTCTTTGAGTCAGTTACCAGAGCTGTGAATGAAAGCAAGGTGGTTCATACAGCCTACCTTGATCTGGCCAAGGCCTTTGATACCATTCCCCACTCAGGAATCATAGAAAAACTCAATAAGCTAGGCATCAATCCCTATATCACTAGGTGGGTTGCAAACTGGCTCACAAATAGAACCCACAGTGTGAAAGTAGCTGACTCCAAGTCAGACTGCCAAACAGTCATGAGTGGAGTCCCACAGGATTTGGTCCTGGGTCCTCTCCTATTTGGTATCTACTTCTCTGAAGTCCAGGCCAACATGAAGGGGCTCTGCCTGACAAGGATCGCAGATGATTGCAAGTTGGGAGGTATTATTAACTCCCCAAGTGATGTTGACATCCTAAAGAAAGGCCTCACTGAGACCGACTGTTGTCAGAACCATGGTCTTAAGCTCAATGGCAAAAAATGTGTCATCATCCCCTTTGTGAAAAACGCAGTGCCCATTAATTACCACATCGATGGTAGTCCACTGAACACATAAGGCATTATTAGAGGTCTGGGAATGCAGGTTGACAGCAACTTCTCTTTCAACCACTACATTGCCACTGTGGTCAGAAAGTCCTTCTATGTGGCACATCTCATTACTAAGGGTTTTGCATCCAGGAAGAAAGAGGTCATTGTCTCCCTCTACTCTTCCCTTATTAGGCCAATCATTGAGTACAATGCCCCATTTGGCATGTACCTCATTAAACACCTGCAACAACTGGAGAGGCTGCAAAAGTACCTTACAAAAAAGGATCATAGGCCTTAAACATTTGTTCTATATGGACAGACTAAAAAAAACTCCAAATATTCTGTCTCATATCGCCTACTTAGAGGCAATTGTTGCTTGACCTTCAAAGCCATGTCTGATCCAGATCTGTTAGAAATGCTACTGCTAAAGAAATCCCAATCCATCCACACCACATGCTCCAGAGACCTCAACCTCATTACCACAATCAACAAAACATGCTGGAGGGACAGGTTCATAACCCAGAGACTGCCAATGCTATAGAATAGACTTCCCATACATGTCAAGAAGAGCAAGCACCTCACTGGCCCTCTTCAAGAGAAATCTTGATGAGTGGATGGCAAATAGAAAATTCACCCCAGGGATCACTCCAGTGGCTTTACTCGACAGAGGCACTAGGAAAGAAGGTTGGGTGGCATGATGCCAGAGTAATCCTATGGGCTAGGATTGTAAAGGCTCAAGGGCCATTAGCCTAGTACAAATCTATGAACCTATTAATTAATTTTGCTGCCTGAAAGTAAGGGAATTCATTTCCCACTACAATTAATACATTTTGCTGCTCTGTGTGTGTGAATTTGAATTACTTCATTACAGTGTGTTTTCTGCTTTTGTTATGCTGCAAGTAAGGGAATTTGTCTACAATGAATACATTTTGCTGCTTTTAATTTACCACAGTGTTGCTCGATTAAGGACTCATTTTTTCTAAAAGCAAGCTGATTAGTTTTGCTTGTGAGAGAATTCATTTGCCACTACAACCTGGTGGTTAATGTTACTCAGGCTCAAACCCTGTACCTTAGGTACAAGAAACAAGAGCTTGAATTCTCTACCCATACCACTACTTGTGAGTCAAAGAGTTGAGTCCATAGCTTTCAAATGTATAGATATTTAACTCATACTTTTGGTCTGTTCCTCTTACAATTTGTGTTTCTGGCAAATCGATGAGAACTGAATTCACTAAATAATGATAATAGTCAGTTAAGTTGCAGTCTTCCTGTCTTTCAGAAAACACATGGTAACACAAAACATTTTATTTTAGCAACTTTCTAAGATTATACAAGCAGTGTTTAAAATGTGTCCGTGGTTTTGGGCCTTTGTTCCCCTCAATACATTTTGGCTTTTTTCTGGATTTCTTGTGCTACAAAGTTGAGAGATATAGTTGAGTGTCAAGTGGCTTTTACAAGGAGCTGAGAGTTTCAGGGGAAGAGAAGTGTTAGTGCTGCTTATGCTTAGTCTGTTTGCATTGTTAATAGCATACCAGGTAGTATACTTGCTTTTTGATGTAGAAGGCTGTGGGTTCTACTCCCATAGTATGCAAATGGATTGCTGATACTGTACAGTTGTACTTTAAAGGGGGTGGATGCTGCAGTCCAGAGAATATCCTCCTTTGGTAACTATGAACCTGTTACAGTTTGCCACCCATTCCCTATTGCAATATTGCTAGCTTATCATTTTTTAATGTAACATAGACATTTCATTCTTCAAGGGCAACAGGCACTTTATTTGTAGATGAAACAATGAAACATAAAGTTGTTTGCTAGCAGCAACCCCTTCATTAGTTGCAGATCTCTTTAATGTGTAATTATTTGGATGATTTTTACTTCTACAGAGATAGTGCGTATTTACTGATACTGGGGAATTGTAATGTCAGACGTTTGAGTAGGCTCTTATGACGGAAATGTTCTGAATTGTGCAGTTTTGTCATTATTGGTTCAAACATTTTGTGTCATTGCTTACTGGAAACATTTTCAAAACAATAAATTTAAAATGCACTCTGCAAAGTGTGCCCTATTCTACAAGGAATATAATTTAATACAATCAGGAAGGTGTATCAAAGAACACATGTATGTTTCGTGTGCAAGGGGCCTATGATATGAAAACAGCACAAAGGTAATCTTTATCCACTACTGGCTAGATGCATTTTCTTTGAATGTGGGTTTCAATGCTGTTTCAATTAATGTGACTTTCAAAGGCAGAGAAGTTTTAATGCTAAGTCTGTCTGTTTTCATTGTGAAATTGTTTAGCACATGTCTATTAGTGTTTGTGCTATAAAATGTAAAATAAAAGTTTTAAATTAAATCCAAGCAATCATTGCAGAAGTAAAACAGTATAGTACAGTGTTTATGGTAAATTGGGCAAAATAGCCAAGTAATGGGACATTGAAATGGCTGTAGGGGGGGGGTGGCTGTGTATGGGGGGCCCCATTCAACCATGGTTTTGTGAGGGGGGAAGGAAGCAAACTCAGACAACCCCGGGTGGCACAAACTCTAGTTACGGTTACTGATCAGTAGGCCATGAATGACTTTTGGAGGTCCAAGCAAACTATAATATTCTTTTGCTAAGATTAGAATATTGCCTACCATTACTTGCCCTACTTGTACCACAAAACCCACATACTGCAAGAACAAAATCCTAAGGTTCGTCATCTTCACCCTTCCCAGTAAAACTCATAGCTACACATTTCAAAAAAAGTTTACCATTTATTACATGGTCTGGGGCCATATTTTGGTTGTCTGTGTTTCAGTTTGCATTTGAAAGTTGGTATCCCACAATTCGATCATAGCGGGCGGAGTTACATAAGCATGTATGCAAATGTTATGTTAATCAGCTTTTTCATGGGCCTTTGTCCAGATTTTTGATGTTTCCAGGTTGAGAGGTATGGCTACAACTGCAGGATGTTTTCTCCTTGTACTCAAACGACTTATTGAGTAAGACTTGGGTTCTTCTCCATAGCATACATATATCATGAAAGTATCTGAAATACATTTACAGTGCTTCATAAAACATGATTAAAAATAAATTCTCATTCCCAATGACAAAGAAATAAATTCTCAAAACTGTGGCATATGCTTTCCCATAGCAACTCCCAAGACTCATGATCAAAGATAAAACAGTTTTTTTCTTGAAAATGGTTTCCATATACATATAAATGAGGTATATATCATTGGTACTGAGTTTATTAAACAAAGTTAGACAATTCCTGAACCACTCTACCACAAACATGCACACATTCAAACACACACACACACACACACACACATACACACACACACACACACACACACACACACACACACACACACACACACACACACACACACACACACACACATATACATTGTTGTACCAATTAACGTTTTTATACTCTACACTGACTGTGATCATTTTTCCTTCAGTGTGGGTTCGTGATTGGATATTGTGTTTTGTGCTGGTTCCTGGTATTTGCAGAGTCATACTTCTATGATGGCCTACAGACACCACCACGGGAGTACTGGGCACAATGAGAGGTGACCAGCAACTGTATACAATTGACTTCTGTGGTGTAAATGCGTACACATTTTATGATAATTGTATTGAAAGCATGTATATCAACTGAATTGTGTACTATTCTTCGGATTGTTCGAACTGCCATTTTCCTGTTGCTTTAGGGGTGGGGGAGCCAAATACTATTTGTGTGCTGACACAGCAAAAGTAACCTGCATCCCTCAGTAAATTACCATTAGGAATATCCCACTAGAAAACTTCTGATAGAGTTGGGAGTTGTGCCAGATATTGGAATCATGGTAACTGCCTGGGTTGCCAGCACACACATTCAGGATGATTCCCTTAACATTACACATGACCTGACAGTTAATGGGGTGGAAGCTCTTTCTGTTTATGTAGAACCTTTCCTGATCCCTAGGCAGTGCTTTGATTTCAATGTCCATGCAGTCTATGGCACCCAAGACTTCAGGGTAGTGTGCTATGGGGTAGAACTCCCTCATATTTGTAGCTCTGTCCTCAGATGTACAGCAACAATTTATGTAGTTGTAGCATAGCATTCAGGAACTGATGTAGGATCCTGGATGTTGATGCCTGTGACACCCCAGCATGTCTCATTTTCATCTCTGGAAGGTTCCTTTAGCTAATATTCTAAGTGCTACACATACCTTAGTCTCCAAAGGTATTGTCTCCCCTCAGTTTACCCTTGCTGTCAGTTGAGGATGACAGAGGTTGCAGAATTCATGTAGTGCATCTCTATCCACTCTGTAGCACTCTACAATTTCCACATCATGCAGACCATGACATGTTAAATGGGGTCTATACACCCTTCTCCTTCTTGGTCAAGGTCAATTAGCATCATCAGCAGCATAGACTTGGCTTTGTTGCACTTACACATGAATAAGAGCAACAGCAGCCCCTAACATCATTTCTGCATGCACTAGTTTCCACGGCTGTATTCCAAATGGTTTTGAAATTCACAAGGAAACACTGAGTCTACATGATTGCTTTATAGCTTGCTGAATAGCTCCTCAATCCTTGATCGGTTGACTGGCATACAATTCAGCTTTTTATGCTGTAATTTGCATGCCACAATGTTTACTATGTTACAGCAACTCTACAAGGTGTGTAGATCTCCTTACTGAATACAAAATGGTCTGATATCATGTGTGAATCATGGTGTGAAGTGCACACAGTCATAGCACACCATATAGGCTTTATTGAATCCAGCCCAGACATATAAAAGCATCAAGTCAACTACAAAACAGAAGAAATTTGACAACAGGAAGAAGCAGGAGTAAAAGAAATAATTGTTTTTATTTTTACATGACCCAAGACCTAACAGAGTGCTATGCAGATGTGTACCGCACAAGCAGTACAAATGTTACTATGATACCTCAGGTACTTTTGTCCACTTGCATTAACCCAAAATACTGTGATAAGATGTGCAGGTGGTAACTATTTGAAATACCAAAACTCAATAGAGTTATTATTGGATTAGTGAGACTGAATAACAGAAAGTGCGGACTTGTATATAATAAGTTTAAAATTGTTGTGCTTCTGAATATTCCCATTTTGCAGAGGTATGGCCATTGCAGAGCTGATATATATATATAAATGGGGGGTGGTATGGAGGGCTTACAGCTTATAAAAAAAAACTTTAAAAGTGATGTTTGACATTTGCTGTTCTCCTGTGTTTTCAGTGTTGTTTTTCTTTGTCATTTTTGGACCTACTGTTATCAGTCTCATCATTTTATTATTGAGGCTGTGCAGGTATGTGTGCAATGTCACAATTTTAACTGCCTTATCTGTGTGTGAAGGTGTGTATGGTACAGTGGTTGCATGGGACTGTTCTTCATTACAAGCCCTGACCAGTTTGTGGGGTGCCAGCTTTGTAGACCCCCTTCAGAAACGTACATAGAAGCCATACACAGTAGCTGACATAACATGGCTGTAACAATGCAAACGTGAATGTCAACATATAAACAATAGCTGCACATATTGCTATAAAGCATGAGTAGTATGGCTTCAATGGGAATACAGCAATTAACCAGTATGAACTACCAACAAAGCCCCCCACACCCTAAACCGAAACTCTTATCCCCCCAAGCCTCACTCATAATACCTGCAAACCATAGACAACCAGTTAAACATGCTTCCTCCCATTACAAATTTTTATACCCTCACTCAGGCAGTGTGCAGGGGTCATATGTAAAATACCACATGCCAGGTCACTGAGCAATAGATGCACTGCAGTAGGACAGATGGGCACATGACAGCTAGAACAGATGCCTGTGTAATGTATGACTATGTTTTGTGCCCTGCTTGTGGGTGTGTGAAGAACAGTGCCTATAAGTGCAACACTTTTTTTCCTTATCCTAGCAGATAATACATCAAAATGCAGTTTCACCTGTACAATGCTATTACACCTGCCACTCCTAAATCGCCTTAATATTTATAAACAGTGCAGTCTTTGTGATCTCTACCTGATCTGCAAATGAAGGAAAAAAACATAACTTGTTAAGCAAATGTCAAATGCAGTTAGAATAACATACAAAACAAATCACAGGATATTGGTAATATTAAAAGTACTTGCAATACAACTCAGAGGATCCTGTTTTGATCTCTTCTCCCACTGGCCAAGAAGGTAAGGGAGGCATCTTCTCAGGCCACTGTAATGATGGCAGCACTGTTCACCAGAGTGATCTATGTCAGTGGTGTCAGACACCACCCTGGCAAGACTGTGTTCCGAGCATCCCCTTTATACTATGAATCCTTATAAGAATCCTCACTCAAATAGACCCAGTGGTTCCTGTGCTGTAGGAATAGGAGGATCTTTCTTTCCTTGCTGTGCCACCTGGGAACTTTGCTAGCATCAGTTCTTTAGGAAGCTATGCTATTATCTAGGTCCTGTTCCAAAGAACTACGGTAACCCACTCCCAGTCATGCATGTTGGTGTTGTCAGCATGTTATGGTCAACATGAGTTAGCTTGTTGGAATAACCAGTCATGGTACCAACATTGTTTAGTGCATAAGTAGATGGCAAAGCATGAACGTCTTGGGTGTGAACACTGGCAAGGTAAATATGGACAAGCTTTAGAGTGCCTAAATGTGTTAGTAATTTTGCTGTTCACTGACCCTATAGGATAAAAAAGTAAGTTATAATTCCTCTCATTCTTGCAAGGGTCATTGAACCCTCCCCCCATGCATGCTCATTATGTTTCAGATATGTGAATGTGCCTCTTAGTGTAACATTGCAATTTGCCACTTTAAGGAAAATGTGCAATTCAGGCACATTCATTCAGTTGGGCCTCGTTAGTATCAGCGCTGAGCTTGAAGCTTTAAAATTGCACTATATAAGCTCCTGCATCCACCATGGGCTTCATCATACAATGGAAGACTGTTGAGCAGCAGCAAGTCTAGCAATGCTGAAAACTGATAAGAAGGATCTTTAATTACTTTAGTTGCCCCTGAAACATAACTGTGTATGAAATGTATTGCTATCACTTGTTACTCATGTATTGTTATCACTTGCTGCTCATGTGTTCTTGAGTTGCTTCCAGATATCCTTGACACATTGCTTCTGTAATGTAATATGTTGTTGTTTCAAGGTACAGAAATGCTGCACTGTGGTGGGGAGTCTTTCTGTGATCCAAAGTCTGCTGCCATTGCAGATTAAATGGGATGGGGTATTGTGGTTGCTGATTAGGTTCTAGCTTATTTATAATTGTCCCATGTCTTGTTACAGTCCATGCATACATAGAGGCCAAAGAATGACTGTTTAGTCTAATGTGTAAAGCGTTGATAGTTGTCTGTAAACTTGTAGTCACCAGCCCTCAACAACAAGGACAGGGGTAGGTGATCCATAGGAAGTACATCTGCTATGGCATCTGGCTGCATAGGGACATTACTTCATGCAGACTCCTTGTGCTACATATCCATGATATTGCACATGTGGCCTATGCACACCTAGTGATCATCTTGCAAACCTCGTGCTACCCTTACCTGCTCAACAAGGACTGTGATGGCACCAGCCTGTCCCTATTTTTTGGCCCTGCACATATGCTGGATTGCATCCCCTAACACACTTAACTTGGGTGATGGATGGCACAAATAGCATGCACAGCCACTGACCCAGTCTCTACCTTTTTTTGTACTTGACCAATGTAACCAATGGTACCCGCGATGAAGACATCCATTTCAGTATGTATCTGTCTGAATTTTTTGTTATTGTGTATCTTCCAGTGTTTGTGTGATGGGTTACATAGACCCAGAAGTTAAGACAGCAAAATGAGGTAGATTTCATATCATCACCCATGTCCATCAGTGACTCCATGACCCCCTGACCATTCTAGGATTTGACTGCCATCATTACCAGAATGGACAGTTCTCTGACATGAGACAGCTGTATACCCATACTGGAAGATGCAGATAATGCTGTATCTGTGAAAATAAATAAATAAATAAATAAATAAATCAGCCAAGCTAACTAAACCCCTTCACCAGTACTCGCATCCCAGTGAATAAACAAATATTAGCTAATATAATGGCACTGAAAATTAATAGTTCTCATAGCTTTGCTGGCAGCCCTGATGTTCCTGTGAACAAGTGGTTATGCTTGTAAATTTTACTAATTCAGACATTTACCTACTATACCTCCACCTGGGGCATCTCCAACTTATATTTTGGCTTGTTGGCTGTGCTCCATGTCAGAATACAGGACTATACCATTGATGGTAGAATTGTCTGGACCCCATACAGAGATGTCAAAAACTCTTCTACCTGTGTTAAAGGTGGTTCAGTCAACAGGCCAACTCCTTTGCTCCTATATTAGGTGGACAGCCTTATCTTTAGTGGCATCTATCATATCAGTGTCCCAATACCTCACTTGATCATCTATCCTGTTTTGGGCACCAACAGCAATGATATCAATAATCATCTTTCTAGGCATGGTTACAACAGGAATGGTCAGATTTGCCATTGTTGATGAGCCGCCAACCATGAAGATGGTGGCCTGTAGCAAGATATCAGCCTAATGTGTAAAGCTTTGATAGTTGTCTACATAGAAGGACTTGCTTTATGCTGCTTCACCATTGTAGGAGCCTTCTTTGAAATCGTAAAAGAAAAAGAAGAACATTAAAATTATCATCCCTACCTGAAATATGCATCCACTCATGTAAATAGTAGTGTTCCTGTGTGGCACGAACTATGTGGTCTTGCTCTATCTCTGTGGGGAACATCACACAGTTATAGGATAGCCACAGACAGGTGTTGTGTAATAGCTCTTATTAGACCTAACACACCCCTTAAAAATAATTTCAAATGCCGAATCCGCAATAGAAACATACTTACTGGCATTTAGCAGTATTCCTCCATAAATATCATACATACATGTTACACATGCCACTTGGTGAACATATCATTAAACTATATGCATCACAGAATACATTTTGCCATGGATATGTATTGTTTCTACATGTACAGAAAAGTACAACTCAATGACATATTTGAGGCATATCCTAGCAAAGCCACAAATATAGCACGGAGGCCAAAGATGTTTTCATAGGTTCATAGGTACTCACGAGGCTGTTGGTCTGTAAGGATCTTAAGAAGCCTAGCTCTGCATTCCCATGATAATTATTAGCCCTTATATTTTGCAATTTGAATCTCCAAAGATAGGTTGTACAACTATACCTTGGTTATTGACACATTTCCCCTTTGCTTGAGTGCCATTGGAGCTAAACCAGATAGTTACAAATACACTTACCTTATTTGGATTTGAAAAGAGTAAGAGAAGTAGTCAGGTCTATGTTTCAGGGAAGCCAGCTCCACACTTATCCCTCCAGCATGTTCTGTTCATCTAGCCAACAAGATTATTCTGATACCAACCAGCTCCACACTTACCCTCCAGCATGTTCTGTTCATCTAGCAAACAAGATTATTCTGATACCAATGGACTTCCAAATATCTAATAAGTCTAACAGAACAGGATCTGCTGAGTCTTTGAACAGGAGGCAGAGGTCACCTCACAGTAGCCTGTATAATACTGAGAAGAAAGACAAAGCTTTGAAACAATCTGTGCAGTTTTTATGATTTAGGTACTTGAGTGTTTTAATGAGGAAACATTGTGATTGTTTTAGCTGTGGCAAGTGTTTGTGTTTGGGCAGGTACATATCAAAAGAGCCTTATATTCAATGATTGTTCTAATGAGGGCTAAGTACAGAGTCATATATATATATATATATATATATATATATATATATATATATATATATATATATATATATATATATACACCTGTTTAGTAGAGTCACAATGGTCCTTTTCATAGCCTTGCAGATAAGGATGGAAGGTTTTAGAAGTCTGTAATTAACTGGGTCTGTTGTAGTCTTACCTTTGTTCAAGTGAATTAATGTTGCTGTCCTCCATTCATCCAACACAAAGCCTGTTTTAAGGATAATGTTGAATAGCCACTGCAGGGGATCTCACTGTTCATATTTTGGACTAGCCAGTAGCTAGCTTGGTGTGTTATCCAGACCCATAGCCTAATGTTCTTGACTTTAGGTAATGCCTTGAGAACTTGTTTTTGAGAGAGTTAAGGAATGGGTTGTGCAAATAAGACCTGAGAACATTGCAGGGGAGAGGAGATGAAGGTAGAGCTGAATTTGTCTGTTAGTAGGCTGGCTAAGTTCTCTGGGTCTGAATATGTGATATAATTTACTGTTAGCTCTGTGCAGTGCTAAGCCAGGCTTCTACGATTTCTAACATAGTTAAAGAAGAACAGAGATGGTTTACAAAAAATGCATACTTGTTACGGTGGTAATGACCTCATATTCAGTGACAGTAAATGTACATTCATAAAACTTGGCAAAGAGCTCATACATCAAGCTTAGCAAAGAAGGGTGAATCATAAAAATTTGACATTGAGACAGATTAGAAAATAAATCTGTAGTATGTGCAAGATGTGACACATTTATACAGGGTATGTAGCTAAGGTGTTTCAAAAATAAGAGCTAATCATCATTCATGCTAATCAGAATCTCCATATCATAATTGTCACTAATTCCACAGTATGCACTATTCTTTTATGTTACTTTACGTAGCTGACTTACCCTAATTTAAACTGCAAATAAGGACTGGAAGAATATGTAATTAGAATGAAGTCAAATTATTGTTCAGGTCACAGTACTTGCAATTAACATGCTGAAATTTCTGTTGCAAATAATTTGGTAGATAACATAGCAATGCTGAATTTTGCTGCTGCAGAAATCACCCAGATGTGTATGGTCTTGGTTACAGATGAGAGGTAAAATCCTATGCTTCATGAAGCCAGAAAGTATTTAGCTCAGCACTGGTTCATTCTTCATTTATGACAGCTCTCTAAGCAGGATCTAATAGACAGGTACAGGCGAAAAGACCGCTGATGTAAACTGTATGTATGGAATGTGTGCATATGACATGTCCATATGAAGCCTGTGGAGTTACCCTGTCCTCACAGAGAAAAGTTTGACTATCACTCCATAAATTAACTTCTGAAACATTCCCACATCCTATAGGTGACACTTGCTGCATCCCAGACCAAGACAAGTTTTTGGTGGTTATGTGTCATAAGGTGGGGAGTAAATTCTATCAAGCCTCTTGAATGTCATAATGTTAAATGATCGTACCCACTTACCAATTAGAATCTATACCATTAAAGATACTAACCACAATTGATTCTGGAAGGTCTGACCATCTCTCTCTTGTCAAGCAATATATTCAGCAAAGGCCTTATCCTAAATCTTATTTTTCCCTATCCTCTCAGTATACACAATGATTCTGTTTGGAAGTGTACTTGCCTTAGGTGATGGTTCCAACATGAGGCTTTCTCTGAAGGATATCCAGTATGTATTTATACATAACTGCGCAATGGTAGATGTTTTACCTCCAATACATAGATGCATCAGTAATACTACACTTCTGTCCATATGTAACAGAGTCATACACCACATATCAGAAAATACATCACAAATTGTCACCTTTTATACCATGTTACATATCTAAGCACAGGTGCCTGCTGATTCATGGTGTACAAAAAAATTACCTGAAAAAAACTAGGCAGCTGAACTGAAAAAAATAAATAAATAAACAGGCACACTGGAAAATCAGGAGGATACAGGTGTGGTACCACCACTGTGCATTTGATGTATGGTAACTCAGAATGAATGAGCACTAATCACCTGCCAAAATTTAGCTTGAAACTATAGGCTATGACAAGGCTCCCCTCACAAGGCACACATCAATGTAGGATGGCCACCATAGAAAATTATACTATCCATACCATCAAACAATATGCATTCCCATGTGTGATCTATTCCTTGTGGCATCTTTTGAAAATGAGAGACACTTAACATGAAGCATATCACATTCATCTTAGAGGCATCTGAACACAAATAGCTGCATATAACAGGAAAAAATACATGTGTATAGGCATTCTGTGCATGGTGGTAGCACAAATTTACTGATTTTATATATACAGGTAGGGTAATGCACTACACATGCACAGAACATGTCATTCTATACATGTCCTGGTAGCACTGGATCACAAGCAATAAGGACTGTGCAGCAAACATGGAGCTGAATTTTGTCCTGATCGGTATAACAATAATTTAAAGAGGCAACAGCATTCACTCAGGCCAGGTGTATATACACATACAGCTAATCTAGAGATAGGTATTATTATAATATAAACAACAGTATATATCTGAGGTGTAGTAGACTGCATGACAATGTACAAGTAAATACAGCTTTAATACTGGTATAGTATGCATCTTTGATATACCCTGTGACATGCACATAGGGCATACATAGACACACACGCATGCGTGCACACTCACGCACATACACGTACACACATACAGATAGGCACACACACACACACACACACACACACACACACACACACACACACACACACACACACACATAATATACATACATAATCAGTATGAAAGGTATACAATCATAATTCTAGCAGATATGAAACAATAGAGGTTCATATATAGGCATTACATGCATCCCTGAATGTTCTGATACACATAATCAGAACACATTATTAACCTTTACTGTGAACCTATGTAAATCATTTCTAAAGGTAATAGTACATACTCAGGCCAAAGGTGCAAATTTATTAATGCTAAGAATGTTCAATACATTCTACAGGCATGAGAGTATGCATTTTAATTTGTGCTGTGCACAGCAGTTGCTTCCTCATGCATGTCCCAAAAGCATGTGACAGCATAGATCATTACATGTTTAGAAATATTAGCAGCTGTTATAAATAACATGACCTAACACAGACACAAACTATAGGTAACACAGTTGCAGAGAATACATAGACAGTTGATCAGACATCATACGCTTATGTAACAACACTACATATTTAGTGCACAGTGACAGTACCTGGTTCATTAGTCCCATTTTACTACTGATAACTTGGAACATCAGAAAGATGACCCATGTTGAAGACAATCAAGGCTATATTAGACACACCAGTCATCATATGTACTGGCTGCAGGATACATGCAAGCCGGATTTACACTGACATAGTAAGAAAGCTGCTGTTGGAGAGGAGGAGGTTGACCTCTACATAATCTTGTAGTTTTGTAGTGCATATCTCTGCATATATCAATGCTAGCATACATCAATGTACAAGCATGAGTCCTGTGCTGTGTCCTCCCTGAATATATGCTGTGGTAATGATATATGGGGTATTGACAAGGTGGGGTTTATGAGGTGAGATGCAACATTCTGTACTAGAGCTCTCTCAACAGCAGTAATACACTGACAGCAAAATGGCATTCCTGTAGGGTCAAAACTTTTGCAACTTGTTGGAAGTCCATGTCCATGCATACCGCTACCCAGTGAAGTATGAGGTAACATTTGAATAAGGTACCAGGTGACCTATATGGTACACTGTGTTTGTCAATGTTGTGATGTCATAGACTGTTGGATGCCATTATTGATAGCCAGAAATTCAACATACCACCTTTCCAAGTCCAACAAGTAACTTGGTCAATCTACATGTTAGGTTTCTATTTTGTGAGAAGTGCAGCTAATCACAAAAACGTTTTTCTTTTAGCAGTGGTAATGTACCAGTTTCTTTCCCTTACTATGACTTTGAATCAAATACTAAAACTGTCAGAGCTGACTAAGCAAGTGCTCTCCCTGTGGGCCCAGGAACTTTATTAGCAAAAATACTCCCCTACACACGCACGCACACATGCACACACACACACACACACACACACACACACACACACACACACACACACACACACACACACACACACACACACTCTGACATTTCTACACACCTCTACATCCATGCATCCATAAACAATCTCTCCCACAGTCTATCACATTCACTGTCCCTACCTTACCCCCATAGTGTGACCAGCCAGGCAGACACACACACACACACACACACACACACACACACACACACACACACACACACACACACACACACAAACTCATAAAGTCTTATTTATGCCTCTACACACACACACACACACACACACACACACATCCATACATCAAAAAACAATCTGTCCCACACTGTATCACATTCAGTCAGTCATACACTCACAAGCACGATCCAGAACTCACCCCCAGATCCAGACTCTCAATTCTACTTTACTGCCATATTGCGACCAGCCAGGCAAACACATAGACACACACCAACACACAGCCATAGATCCAAACTTTTGATTCCCTACCTTACCTCTATAGTGCGACCAGACAGGCAGACGTACAGACATGCACAGGCACACAGACAGACACACACACACACACACACACACACACACACACACACACACACACACACACACACACACAAAGCCTCATTCATACCCCCACAGGCAGACAGATAGACAGACAGACAGATAGGCAGACAGACCTGCACTGTGAGTACTCCCACAAGAATAAATGTGTGGCCTCTTTCTTTTTACAGCAGTCACTTTGTCATTCTAGAGTAAAAGAGAATCACTTAGCTGAGCCAATCAGGAGTTATGGACCTTTTAAGGAGAGCACATAACTAATTAGCATTACCACTTCCTCAGACTGTCACGCTAGCATGAAGCTTTACCCACAAGACTGCTCTGTTTGTTGATTCTGAATAAGAAAGCCTGCCTACTGTGAAAAATTTCCAAGCTAAGGCTTCCTCATTGTGGTAAGCCTTTCTCAATCCCAGGAATCGTGTCATGGCATTTTGTATCTTGTACAACCAATTACAGGAAACTTTATTCTTGAACTGTCTGTTGCTGTCTGAAAAATGTACCCAGGTATGCACTGAATCAGTAGTGAAAGAAGGGAAATGTTCTGCTTTAGGTAATGCATATGAATATAAAACAACATGACACTATTGTTATGTGCTGATTCGTAAAACCTCATTGCATTTGAATCTTCTTAGGAGTCCATTTTGTGTCAGTAAGCAACATGACTGGGAGTCTGTACTGGTAACCAATGTAGATGTGATTACATAGATAAAGTTATGAGAACACATTAATAACAGTTGCTTTTAATCTGATATACCAGACTGTAGTGAAATAAATGTTTCTTGTTCTTTAGTACTTAACTATATAACTATGCACTGGAATGTGTACAGTTGTGTATTTTGAAACTGAAAGCAGGGCAAATGTGAGTCTACAGGTGCGAGTAATAGCAATATGTTTGTTAGCTGTTTGTAACAGTGTGCGACCTTAAGAGTGTTGTCTTAGAAACTTATACTATATCATACCATATGCATGGATGTACAACAGTCAGTTATATTAATTAATATTACTATTATTATTATTATTTCTTTTTTAGACCAATGTGTTGACTGGGTAATCCATTGGACAAATTGTCCCTTTTCATAACCGACTCAGGAGCAGTGCCATATTAAGTGACTTTTTCAGAGTGACACAGTGGGCAAATGATGGTGGAATTAATCTAACCCTTTACACACTCACACTGAGCCTCCTGTGTCAACAGTACAGGAAATATATATACATATATGCATGTACAGGTCTACCTCTCTCATATTTCTGGGCATAGGATTAGGCTATATATATATATATATATATATATATATATATATATATATATATATATTTATATCTGTGTGTGTGTGTGTGTGTGTGTGTGTGTGTGTGTGTGTGTGTGTGTGTGAGTGTGTGTGAGTGTGTGTGTGAGTGTGTGTGGGTGTAAATGTGTGAACTTTACATCTCTATATTTAAAATCAATTGAGGCTTAGTACCAAGGACCCAGTGAATGTGTACTGTGCATCTCAGATTAAAATGTTACCCAAACTAAAGGGTGGAAAAGTCAATAGACAAACCACTCAGTAAAAACTGCAAGAAAGTCTCAGCCAAGCTAGACTCTTCACTGTTTCATACCTTAAAACTCCTGTAGTAGTGGCCCATGAGATATATGCAAATGGCCACGTAAGGACATTCCAGTGATTCTGCTACATGGCTTCTGAATGCCCATAATGTTATAGCTTTTATGTATTCATGGGTACATTCAAATCAATAAAGCCAAACTCCTCCAGCTGTAGTCATGTCATGGTTTGTCCTTTTTCTGACCTTATCAGTATAGGATAAGTGGACTATTGGATTAAAATGTTACTTGCAGCAGCAGAAGTCTGGCAGTGGACATATGGGCATACATATACTACAAACAGGCTGTTTTATGGAAAAATTGCTATATAGGGAACACTGAGTGAAGACTATGAGATCCTGCAGGTGAACAAGGTCTGTGCATGGGCTTAGCAATTATACGCTTACATGGGTAAGTATCTTTATGTTAGTCATATCTGTACACATTCCAATATGTGTACTTATCAACCCTGCTACTATTGTGGAGGTGCAGTGAGACAGTAGTATTGGGGAGTGTTTGTTCATATATGGAATATTACAGCATTATATATGCAGACATCAATTTATAACTGAAGCAGTGTACCATTTACACTTGTGAGAGGATTTGTCATTGGCAATGTGACAGAAGGATATGAATATAGCAGCAGAGCATTGTTGACAGAGACTGCGACATTCCTACAGGCCAAGGTTGCACATAATCATGTATCAGAGATGTGTTATGTTGACCATATTCTAGTGGGACACAGTGGATGGGAGATGGGAACAGCTGCAGATAATGCTCAACCATTATGCCCTGTCTCAATGACATACAATATCTTAGTGTGAGTCATACAACCATGAAGTGCTGCTCTAATGGACAATGCAGAGGCACTTTCAACATCAATCATGGGTGTGTGCATAGGTGGTAAAAGGGTGTAGGTGAGTCTACAGAGGGGGATGAAATCCAGTATGATGGAGATGTATACAACCGACTCATTACAGTCGGTGTTATCTTCCCCTTTATACATGCATGTTAGGTGTACTCTGTATCTAACATAGCTATCATTGTTGTGTATTCATAAAGTTAAGGAGCAACATCACCATGAACATAGCACCATAGGAAGGGTGTGTACAGGTTGCAAATACTACATAGTTACACAAAACATATGTCTTATTAATGCTGTACACTCTAGTTACTCCACTGTTAATTCTGAGGATGTTATCATGGCAGTAGCATAACATTCTTGGAACAGATGTACTGCAGCCACTGTGTAATTTCAGACCCCCTGCCTATGGGAAATACAACTGTGATATTGATCTCTGATATTCGAGGCAATGTATGTAATACTTATGCACCTACATATGTTCAAAGTTCCATGCAAATGGCCAGTGAGACAGCAGTGGAAAACATTATCAGCATACAGCCTACAAAGATTATACCAGCTATGTTCATTTCCACATACAAACATAGGAAACAACAAATTTATATAGTATTATAGGATGGTTTTGAGATATGAGTAGATGTAGGACAAACACACCTGTTATCATGGCATATGTTAATGCATCCTTCTCTTAACCAGTCCAGCAGTTATGGTGAACTTGTATGACAATAAGTTCAACTTTAACATGATGTTTAATATATGATGTGGGTCAATGTGCTATTAAATGGTCTACGGAATGTATCAATGGTGATTCTTCTACAGGTGTATGTTTAGATGCACTTGCACAACAGGGCGGGAGTTCTTTTATACCCTTGCATGTTCAAGATGGTACAGGACAGTACCTAGGAGATATAGGACGGGAAGGCAGCTCATACAGTTGTAGTGGTATGGGGAATACTAACTCCAATGTGTACTATTCTGTGATATGTCCTCAGAATGAGCATTTCATTGCATCTTGTGTCATATACACATGCATGACTATGGCCATATCATTGAACATGTAGTAATGTATACACTTTAACATGCATGCACCAGAATGATGTGACAGGAGATAATACTGACATACTTATGGTGTCCCATGTTTGGCATATGGCAACTTTATTACTATAGTTGTCAGACAGAGTTTATACCGGCACTGTGTAATATCAAATCTGATGTATTAACAGGTGAGTGTATGTTATACATGGTGGTAGCATCAAAAGTTGTATGGGATGTCAGATAGGTTGTGATGTTATAACATAGAATACAGAGGTATGGGAACTAACAATATGTAAATACATACATATATACATACATACATACATACATATAGATATTTCAAGCACTGGCATTAATGCCTTTCTAGCCTGCCAATATACCAAAGCAGTTGTTCCCGGTATAAATATCCAGGATGTTCTTAAGAATATCTAAACTAGTACTTGCTTTAATGTAGTTTGGTAATCTGTTCTATGCATTAGCTGTTCTCTCTCAGAGAACCAATTAGTACACTTCTCATTCCTATAGAATCTTCTACATAGGGTGTGTGATAATTCTCTACTACTTTTTGATAACACCAAACATTCCCAGAGGTAGTTGTCTCTAAATGCCCTATATATCTGAATAAGATCTCCTCTTAGATATCTATAAGAGGCACTTGTACAAGTTCAGATATCTTAATCTTTCATAATAACTTAAATTTTCACATCCATGGATGACCTTTGTAGATTTCCACTGTACTATTTCCAGTTTACTTATGCCTGTTCATAGGTTCATAGGTGAGCACTAGCTAATGGCCCTAAAGCCAATACAAGCCTAGCCCAAGAATATTCCCAGTCATCCTGTTGCCGGATGTTAGTTCCTTGTGCCCCTATCGAGCAAGGCTGTTGAAGTGATCCCCGGGGTGAATTTCCTGCTATCCATCCACTCGTCAAGATTTCTCTTGAAGAGGGCCAGTGAAGTGTTCTGCTTGACATGAATGGGGAGTCTATTCCAGAGCATGGGAAGTTGCTGGGTTAGAAACATGTCCCTCTAGCAGGTTCTGTTTATTGTGGTGATGAGGTTGAGATCTTTGGAGCGTGTGGTGCAGAGGTATTGAGACTTTTTCAGATTAAGCATGTCTAGCAACATTGGGTCAGACATGGCTTTGTATGCCAAGCAGAGATCGCCTCTAAGTAGGCGATATGAAACAGAGTAAAGTTGGAGTTTTTTGAGTCTATCTGTATAGGTCATGTGTTTGAGTCCTAGGATCCTCTTTGTGAGGAATTTTTGTGACCTGTCCAGTTGTTGTAGGTGTCTAGTCAGGTACATTCCAAATGGGGCATTGTACTCTATAATGGGTCTGATGAGGGATGAGTAGAGAGGGATTATGACTTTTTTCTTACTGGATGAGTAACCTTTTGTAATGAGGTGTGCCACATAGAAGGACTTTCTAATGACAGTGGCAACATGGTTGTTGAAGGAGAGGTTGCTATCTATCTGTGTCCCTAGATCTCATATCACACCTTGGGAGTTGAATGGGCTGCTGTTGATGTGATAGTTTCTGGCCACCGTGTTTTTCCTGAAGGGAATGATGATGCACTTTTTAGCATTGAGCTTAAAACCATGGATCTGGCACCAGATGTTGATCTCCGTGAGGCCGTTTTGTAGGATGTCTACACAGCTTGAGAATCAATAATAGCTCCCAGTTTGCAGTCATCCATGAATTTGGTTAACCAGAGTCCCTTGGTGTTGGCCTGCTCTTCAAAGAAGTAGATACCAAACAGGAGAGGACCCAGAACAGATCCCTGTGGGACTCCACTTGTAACTGCCTGGTAGTCGGATTTGGAGTCCACTACTTTAACTGTGTGGGTTCTTTCCATGCGCCAGTTGACAACCCATCTTATGATGTAGGGGTTAATGCCTAGGTTAGTGAGTCTATCAATGATCCCTGAGTGGGGGATGATGTTGAAGGCCTTGGCTAGATCAAGGTAGGCTGTATGGACTACCTTGCCTTCATCAACTGCTCTGGTGACAGATTCAAAGATTGAGCAGACATGATCCACCCTTCACAAACCCAAACTGTGAGAGATCTAGGGTTTGAAGGTTCCCTATATCCCTGTTTATGAGGTCCATAATGATGCGCTCCATGGCCTTACAAATCAGGCTCATCAGGCTGATGGAGCGGTAGTTTCCAGGGTCAGTAGTCACTCCCCCTTTGTGGAGTGGAATGACTGTAGCGGTGCACTATTAGGAGGGAACAAAGCCTGAAGTGAGGCTGTGGTTGACCAAGGCACTCAGGTGTGGTGCTATTCCCTTTGTAATTTGTGAAGAACACAGCCAGGTATATTATCAGGTCCCATGGAAGCTGTATTTTTGACTTTTGGACAGTGTAGCTTTTAGCTGTGCAGCCATGATATTAGGGATTTGGCATTCCTCGGGTATTGGGATGGGCCCTCTAGGGGCTGAAGGGGAGGGTAAAGTTTGCACTGTCTGTCAGCCAAGATGTTGGCAATATCTGTTGTTCAGTATAAGTGGTGCCATTGTACAGTAGCTCAGAGCACATCTGTGTATTATTATGTAGATTATTGACATAGCTAAAGAATGCCATGTGGTTATTTTTAGTATCTGTAGCAATTTTGTTTTCATAACTAGCTTTGGATGATTTGATGAGGGATCTCAGTTTTTTGCTGAGAAGTACCAGGGAATTTTTCCAGTCTTGGGACTTTACCCTTTTCTGCAACAGTTTTTTTTCCTTCTGTTTTAGAGTTTGTTAATAGGAGGGGACCACCAGATTGTCTTACTTTTTTTTTGATGGCCAGGATCTTGGTTCTGCTTGGTATGGCCTGATCCATGCACCTGTGTAAATGCTCATACAGTGCCTTGGTGTATGATTCGGCAGCCATAGATCCATTCCCCATTTGCATGGATAACATGAAGTTTTACAGTTCTGTCTTTAGAAGCTCAAAATTGGCTTTGGAGAAGTTCTTCAGTGTGGTTTCCTTCATGGGGGGTGAGGGTGGGATTTGGATATCGACTGTGATTAACTTGTGGTCAGATCTAAGCAGGGAGGAATTGATTACTGGTGTAGAGCAGAGGTCCCCCATGTTTGTAATGACCAGGTCCAGAATGTTTCTACCTCTGGTAGGTTGTTTTCTTATAAGGTTTCCATATTGCTATTCCATACTCAAGTTTGGGTATAATGTAACTAACAAACAATGACTTCATCATTTCTGATTTCCTAGACTTTATAAATCTTTTTATATAACCTATAGTTCTATAACCATCATTAACCACCTGGTTGATATGATTAGAAAAACTCAAAGCTGGATCTACCCATATATACCCAGGTCCTTAATTTAATCTACAGTTTCAATGAATGTTTGCTGTGTTAAATATTCACCTTTCAGTGTATGTCTCCCAAATCCCATATGCTTAGTTTTTGATGCATTTATCAGCATATTTTTCTTCTACTTCTTCTTCTTCTTTTTTCAGCTGCTCCCATTAGGGGTCGCCACAACAGATCAACTGTTAACAGCATATTATTCTCCTGTGCCCAAATGGTCAATTTAGTCAAGCTCTTTTGCAGCCATTCCTTACCTATCTGTAACTCATGTAATAATTTTACCCCATTTCAAGTCATATGCATACAGACTGTAGAATACCTGAGCTGAAAAAGATAAATATGAAAGATATAATCTAAACAAGTACATGGATGCAGAATGTGAATTACATTGATAGTGGCATGTATAGACAGATGTAACCTATAATTAATTCTCCATATTTGTTACTCTTAATCCTATATAGTACTGCTATTGTTCCATTGTATCTAAATTCTACAAAGAATTGTGTCTTTCTGCTGCTGTACTACTGTATTGTATTGGAAGGGTGGCCTAATGGTTAAGGTGTTTGCCTTACAAACACAAGGTGCAGGGTTTGAGTCTCACAAGGGATAATTGGCTAGGCTTAAAATGACTCGCAAGGGCAGTTAGCTTAGTACGAACCTATAGTGTTATTGTGGAGCTTTTCTCCCCGGCCTCCACTGAAAATGGGCTCATCTTGGCCCAGTGGACCTTCCTGGTAAACAGATGCAAATAAATAATGTAACATCCATAGCTGGAGATGCAACACATTTTACTGTCTGTACAATATACTATAGCTGGACCGCAAATATTAGCACTACATCAGCCTCATAAATATGACAAAAAGTAGCAGAAACATAAGCTAAGTAATGCAAGTCTTAAGCCAGATAAACAGTACAGTGATTGTGTTGATATGGCTGTGTGCATAACTCCAACATCAATAAAAGCCTAGGTGAAAACAGTGTAAATTAAGGACAGATATACACAGTGTTACTGCAAACCATGAAATTATATACCAGTTGTATAACACTGGTTGGCAGACTCATAACTGAGTGGCACAGAGGTAGAACATAGTACGGTAGTCCATTTGTAGAATACTTTCTATAACAGAAATAGGTCCTTACAGTAACTATGCAAAGACACGAGCAGTGGCAGGTTAGAGGGCTAAGCTGTTCTGAATAGTACAAAATACAGCACTGTGATAATACGATGCACCTAACGTGTTGCTGTTATTGTCAATTGCATGATGATCTGACAGTAGTGCATACTGGGTGGTACATATCATCTTATTTAACTATACAATCTTGATGCCTCTTAGGATGTCACCAGAATGCAGACTCCACTGCAGACTCAATACTGTTCTGCCATGTGTCATCTGTTTCAAAGTATGAAGTACACATCTGATGCTGTGTAACTCACTGACTCCAATGGAGCTCTGGAAGTTTGCACTCTACTTTGCAATAGTAGGATCCTAAGCTTTTTGATACAATCATACTATAACCTTACATTTCAAACAAATACTTATATCTCTAAAACCATAATGGTTACTAAAATCTGTAAATTTCAAATTATTCAGCACAAACTATTCTTATAGGTCCTATGTCTAAAACTGGATTTTATAAGTCACAACAAACACAGTAACTATCAAGTTTGTAAAATTTTGTAAACAACTTGCAATACTTCAACAACCACTGAAGTAACACATGTACAGTCAGCAGCATTTTATTCATCTTGCTAAGAGCTTTCATATGAGGCTAAGCAGTTCTGTCTGTTACTTGGTTCATAGGTAGGTACTAGGCTATCGGCCCAAGGGCCTACGTAAGATTAACCAAAAAGGTTCCATAGCTTACGCCACCCAAGAAAGTTATTTTCCTGTGCCACTGTCCAGCAGAGACTCAAAAGTGATCCCCGGGGTGTATTTCCTATTTCCCATCCACTCATCAAGATTTTTCTTGAAGAGTGCTAATGAAGAACTTTGCTTGACATAGATAGGTAGCTTGTTCCAGAGTATAGGAAGTCTCTGGGACAGGAATCTATCCCTCTAGCATGTCCTGTTTATTGTGGTGACAAGGTTTAGGTCCCTAGACCATGTAGCTCGGAGAGATTGGGATTTCTTTAGGTGTAGCATGTCCAACAGCTCTGGGTTTGACATAGCTTTATATGTTAGGCAGAGATCACCTCGGAGTAGGCGATATGCTATGGAGTAAAGCTGGAGTATTTTGAGGTGGTCAGTGTAGGGCATTTGTTTATTTAAAATAATGAAAGTTAAAACAATATAAATAAATATTATACTAGCAACAATTCATATCTCTTTATCTGCACTAGACAGAGGTCAAATATTAACACATTTTTTTTTGCGATTGTGTCAGCTTTAAGATGAAATACGTCAATACTCTGTATGTGACATGGTTTTGGAATTATTAATGGAAATATAAACAAGCAATATTTGATACCTAAAAGCATCAGTAGGACTGCAGAAACACCTGGAGGCATTATTAGGGTGCAATTAGGTAATGTACAATGTTCATCTTGCGGTCATTAACATGGGTAATTACCATGTTGTTAAGCAAGAAAGCTTTCCCTACCAGTGACATTCCCAGGGAAATCAGGCCAGTATGCTGTTGCCAAACAAAATTCTATCCTTAGTATCACAGGACAGTTCCTTCCTCACTATCCCTCCCAACACAAATAACACTAATACAAGCTTTACCCTCAAAACAGTTTCCACCGCTTCAATCAAAAGCATGCTCTCCAAACTAAAAACCTCATCAACAGCAGCCGACCTACTCCCCAGCTGTTTCTTGAAACTCACAGGAGATGCTATTGCTATCCCAGTCTCCACTCTCATAAACAGATCAGTTGCTGAAAACTATGTGCCCAAACTCTGGAAAATATCCTGTGTTACACCCACACATAAAGGTGGTACCTCCACTGAACTTAATAACTACAGACCCATTGCTTTACTCTCCCCCTGGCCAAAATCCTTGAAAAATGCATCCATACCCAGATGCTAAACTATCTACTAGACAGTAACATCCTGTCACTTACTCAGCATGGTTTCAGACCTGCCCATAGTACCACTACAGCCCTCCTCTGCTTCACAGACATAGTAAACCGTCTCAAAAATGAAGGCCTGCAAGTGTCAACTCTTTTTTTGGATATGTCCAAAGCATTTGACACAGTCTCACACCAAATCCTGCTAAACAAACTAAACCAATATCATCTATCTAATTCCACTCTTACCTGGTTCCAAAGCTACTTAACTGACAGGTACGAAGCTGTGAAATGGGAAAATTCTCTCTCTCCTCAGCTGCCCATAACTATAGGAGTCCCACAGGGTTCTATCTTAGGACCACTACTATTCGCAGTCTTCACAAATGACCTCCACACCTCCACACAGCATGCATCTATAATTCAGTATGCAGATGACACTACCTTAATCTGTGCTGCACAAAACATTCCCACCCTCCTGCAAACAACTCAACTAGCATTCTCTGACGTTGAAAACTACCTTACCAAAGCCCAATTTATCCTCAATCCAAAGAAAACTCAGCTTATGATTATAACCAGTTCTAACAAAAACACTAACAGTCAATTCACTATCTACTCCACAAATGCTACTCCAATTGCTCCAGTGGCACAGGCTAAGCTATTGGGAATAACCATAGACTCCCACCTAAAATTTGATAGTCATCTGAACTTAACTATTAAAAAAGTACATGCCAAACTGGGGTCACTCTACTGTATCAAACCATTTCTTACCAACAACACAGGATCAGCCATTGCTCACTCCCAACTTCTATCCACCCTACTCTACGCATCTCCCATTCTGACTAATCTCAACAAAACTGAACTAAGCAAAATGGAAGCTTGCTATAACAGAATTGCCCGCTTTGCTGCAAATTGCTCATATAGAACTCATCACTGTACTGCTTTGAGACAGCTCCACTGGCTTGAACTTGCCCAACCTCCTAACCTACAATCAGCTCTGCCTCTGTCATTCTATCTATTACCTTCCCAATAAGTGTCCTGCCCTCAAAAACCTAGTACAACATCACTCAGCCAAAAGGCCTCTTAGATCATCAAGCAAACTACTACTAGAAGTCACCAACAGCTACAATAGCTTTGGAGATGCACTATATAGTAGTTTGGTGGCTAAAAAATGGAACTCTGTCCCTACTAGCATTCAAAACACATCATCCAAAGCCTCCTTTAAAGACCTCATCAGACAACATCTCAAGCAAAGTTGGCAGTGCCATGATTGCTCCCCAGGCTAGTGAAAGCGGATAACATATACATACTAAATCTAGAGCAATTGATAATAGTTTTTCAATCTTACTCAAAAACACTGGCTAATCTGCAATGTATGTACTGTACCTGTGTACTATGTATGTATTCTACCTACATTCCAAAGTTCAGCTGTACACCACAAATCTATTACTTACCTTTATTTTTAAAATTAATATTTTTTTGATTGTTCTCGCCACTGTAACTGTAACGGTTTGTGCCGCATACCACTGTAAAAACATGTATCTTGCAATTTGTGTGTATACTGATTATGTCTAAATAACTAAATGTGTCTGTAATTTTTTCTTGGTGGAGTTTTCTCCCCGGGCCTCTGCTGAAAAAGGGCCTTTTCGGCTCAGTCAGACACCCCCGGTTAACAAATGTAAAATAAAAAATAAATAAATATGTAGGTTGGTGCTACTTATGAACACCTACATAATATGAATGTTAACTATCACCCAACATACACAGTCATTCCTTATTGTTATATCAATGCAAGGTTTTATATAGTGAATGCTGTAATATTGATATCCACAGGTAATGATCTGTCTGCTGATTATAGGTAGACTTTTAATTTTACAGATTATAATTTATCACAGAAGTGTTTTGTACATCATTGTATAACATGCTAATATGCATTAATACATCAGTTATGTATTGCTAATGTATTAAATAGGGTTTGTTGTAATTTCTGTTGCACATTCTATGTCAGTCTATACCTACATCTATATCTATATGTAGAAATCTATATCTATATCTATACCTGTGGATATACATGTCAGACAATTTAGGCACAGATACACTCCTTCATACAAACATGAATGCATTACAATTATGATAAAGTTGTATGTGCATACAAACATACATATGCTCTATGTGTTTATACTAAGGGTAGAAAAACATAATGGTTAGCCAAACTAACTGTTAACTGCATGAATAATCACTTTAGCGAGATCCTTATTCCTTTATCCTTTGCAGTTTTGATCTGTCCGTGCTGCATAATATAGCATTCAACCCATTGCATAAAACAATTTGAAATAGTGGAATGTCTCCCTGCTAGAAACAAATGATAAAAGATTTCAAAAAAGTTGGGGGGAATTCAAGAAGATGCCACAATGTGTACACCTCCATGAACATGTTGCAGTAACAACTTGGTATTGAGCAAAGGTCCTAACATAGTGCTGCATGGTGCTTTAGCATGAGGATGTGCAGCACCACATAGGACTGGTTCAGCAGTTGTGCTGAATGCTAATGAGACAGTCTGGGGGAGAGGAATATGCTAATGAGACAGTCTGGGGGAGAGGAATATGCTAATACGCAAAGTGTTCTCTCTCCTGGAATCACTTCCAGAGGAGGAACATGAACAAGAATATGGTACAGGGATTGGGGAGTCAGTACACACCAGTAACTACTCTACCATTACATACCATAATGGAATGGACATCAGTACATGGATTGTGAAGAGGTGGAGGGAATCACTAGATACCATGGATGACTCAAGATTAAAAAATCATAATGTCATGGATATCACTGTGGGGAGTAGGGGGTGGGAAGAATCACTAGACACATGGAATAACTCAAGATTAATGTGTCATAATGGTATGGATATCAGTACAGGGATTGGGTTTGAAGGGAATCACTAGAAACCAGGAATTTCTACATTTAATGGCCATGACAGCACATACAGCAGTATGGGGATCATTAGTGAGGGGAATAGTAGACATCAGCAATTTCTACCTCTAAGTGCCATAATGGATTGAACAGTAGTATGGAGACTGTGGATGGGGTGGAAACACAAGATAGCAGAGATTCTACAAATGTGCCATATTGGCACATAAACTATTATGGTGCATGGAGGGTGGGGGACACACTACTCACCAGGGCAACTACAAGTGTGCCCAGGGACATCCTTCAGTCAACTGGTGCCTAGGCAAAAAAGGCTCCATAGCACCCTCCCCACATCACCTAGTGCCCCCATCTTGGTCTACCTACACTATCCAAATTACTGGAAAAGTGCCCCTGCTAGAGCTTCACCTTAGGCAGCCGCCTGTTTGCCCTATGCCTAAGGCCAACTATGACTGTGCCATAACAGCACTTAAACTATTATGGTGATTGGGAGGTTAGGGAAACCAAAAGTGGGTAGAACAGTCAGGGCACGGGTAGAGGGACTGTGGTGTGAGTGTGTGTTTGTGTTTTTTATGTGTACCTGAGTATGTAGCAGAGTGACTGTGGGGGGGGGGGAATCCCAATAAGTACACAAAAAGTACTTTACTATTGAGATGTACTAATCAGCAATGATCTGCATATCATAGTAGTAACTGTGATTCAGAAATATGCAAATTAGCAGATAATGAGGTCTTGCCTTACTGCAGATAACATGCTTCTGAATCAGAAAATACTATGTCATGGGTACAGGGCCTTTTGAGCAAGAGCCGCACAGCTCACAGTAGTTTCTTTAATGAATTCCCTGGATTATCTCTTCAGAAAGGCTTCAAGAGATGCCTTTATAGTGCTCTTTATGAAGGTGATTTAATGGTGACCACTGCATAGCCAGTAAGGCAGCCTCTGACTGAATGTTTATATGTTTGTGTATGTGTGTGAGTTTGTGTGTATGGCAATGTGGGAAACAGAAGGTAAGTCATAAGCTTGGCAATATAACCTTTAAAAATGAGACCAGTCCATGGGAAGGAGCAAGGGACTGTCTTTTTACTTGATTCATGCCCAGTAGAGATTGGTGGTGATTTACATTCCTAGTAATCTATAAACATGCTAAGGAGACTCGGGTTTTAATAAAAAATTAAACTGAATATTATAACCCAAGCAAAGAGACAGGCAAGCAGATAGACAGGCAATTAAAATATAGATATTAAAATGATATTTGTGTTTTGTCTGAGCAAAAATAAATTTGGAAAAGCCACAATAGGTGTAGTCCACCATATCGGGATGTTGGAGACTGTCTCACATATATTATTTTCACAAAAATTCTGAGCATTATTATCTGGTTGTTATCTTGTGTGCACTTGAGATGAATACATTCATAATAAACACAGTAGCAATAAATGTTGCTAAAATAGCATTGCCTCTCCTTTTTTATTAAAAAAAATTCAGGTAAGTGCCTTTTCTGCTTCTCTGCCAACATGAGAAAGGCAAATTAGTATTTTGAAATATTCTGCTTAATTTTTTTAAGCCATGCACTTGTTTTCTGGAAAAAAGCTATATATCCCCTCTTGCTCAGCCAGACTTGAGCTTTCATATGACAAGCAGTTCTTTACAGGATGCCTATCATTTTTAAATATTTATGAAGTATAAATGTTATGTATCTTGTGTATCTTGGCCTAACTAACATTACAAGCAGGAGTCTCTAACTGTGTGAGTTGCATGAAAGTATGAGGGACATTTTTCTCTTGCACCTTCTAAGCCTTTAGCTGATTCCTTGTAGTACTGTGAAAGTCATTTGTCTTTAGCAATTTTACTTTGAAAATAAAAACAAGGCACATCTTAATACTAACAAACAATTTGCACCATCTCCAGTATTGTGTAGTCTGCACTGAATATGGCACTAAACATTTACATCCAGCTATGGCATTTCACATGATATTCATCAATTATGTATAACTTGCTCAAAATGTGAACACAGATGGCTATGTATATAAAATTTTACTGCATCACGCTAAGTGAATTTGCAGTATGAGGGGCCACATGCAAGGTGTGTGTGATTCAGTAAATATAGCAACAAGATGCAGCCAGCAGAATTAACATGGTCAGCTGAATTAACATGGTCAGCCATCTTATCTGCTAATGACGGATTAACATGGTGCTACTTATGCTAAAGAGGCAGAAAAAAACGTGGAGTGATAGAGAAGCATTTAAACACCATGCAGAGAAGCTGAGTCTGCCTTAGATCTCTATATGGCCAGATGCTCATGCTCAGACATTGTAGTCAACAATATCAGGTGATGTCCTTCTATTTTCATGTTGCAGTACTCCTACTGTGGGATTCTCTGCCTCAGGCGACCCAAACATTGGCTCCTATACAAAAGCTTTCAGCCTGTTTGCTGTAGGTCCGTGGGACATCACACGTAGGGCCATAAACCAGGGGCCTTGGATGTGACATCTGAACGCACAGACCACAGAACTTTTCTGCCGCAGTTGAATGTCAGATCGATCGCTTGCTCCTCTCAATCAAGACATCTTAAGCTAAGTACCTTGCTGGGGATTTTTTACTTATTTTGTTGCTTAAAGCTTGGTTAGCTGACTTTACTTTAGCCGATGTTAACTATGAAAGGTAAATTTCGATGTGGATGTCAAATTCCACATAAAGACACCCATGACCATTGCCTCTTCTGTCTTGGCCAGGAACATGACAATACTTCCTGCCCCATCTGCCAAACTTTCATCCCTAAAACCCTTAGAAGCCACTTGGCTGCCTTCAACCTGTATTTAGAAAATCAACGGCTTAAAAAAACTAGCCCTTAGGATAGATCCAGAATCAGATGATCCGATAGAATCGCCAAAAAAAAAGGCCAAAGATTCATGGCCTATCACCACTGCCTCTCTGTCATTGGACGCCCAGCCAACTGCTGATATAAGGGTTGAGGGGTGCCCACTAGGGCAGTCCGCTTCTACGGCCTCCCTCGAGGCAGCCATACTTGAAGGAATGGCTGGCACATCCACAGAGATATCTCAGACATTGGTTTCTCCCGATGTTGAGTGGGAACCAGGTTCTACTGGACACCCTTCAGGATCTCACAAGTCTGAGGCTCCTTCAGTGGCTAAGACCCTTGAGCCTAGGCCTACTCTGTCTTCAAAAACGTCTCCTTCTAAAAGAAAACAAAAAACTAAGCATATATCTAGCCTGCCTGATAGTCAACCTGACTAGCAGTCTTTTACTCAATCACTGATGCAGGTCTTTCTCACCCTAAAGCCTGCAATATCATCAGTCCCATTCATTTCTTTGCTCAGTCCAAGGCCTACCTCTGCTGTCTCACTCCTTCCTACCCCCCCCCCCCGGGAGCAAGATGAAGAGGCCCTATCATTTGTTTCTGAGGCGTCTATTTCCTATGCTTCACAAATAGCCTCACCCCTGGAATATTATTCTCCAGATGAAGATTCTGTTGAAGGATACTCCCCTCCAGAGGACATTACTTTTGGTGAAGCCATCACCAAAATGAAGGAATACTTCAAATGGGATTCTTCCCAAATGTCAGTAACTCAAAAAAGATACTTTAAACTGCTGCAGGTTGAATCACCTTCCCAATCAGCCATTCCCCCGGTAATCCCTGTTTACCTTGATGCTTTTGCTTCTTGCTCTAAGAATCCTGACTCACAGCCACCAACCCCAAAGAGACAAGACCATTTCTACAAAGTACCTGAGGACCAGAAATTCCTAGTTAAGCCCCCTTTGTTGGACTCTGCTGTCATAGCTGTGGCCCCAGATAGACAATCTAGGTTACTCTCTGTTACCTTCGGATAAAGACAGTAAAATTATGGATTGGCTGTGCAAGAAAACATATACCTCCTCTACCTTGGCCTTCAGAGCTATTAACTATCAAACTCATATGGTTAAATTTGCCTTGGACGTAGTTTCCCAGGCTAGTATGCTTCTCAACTCCCTGCCTGACACCCCTAACAAAACTGAGGTAGCATCTAAGCTATCCATGGCATCCCAGGTGGCCAGGCATTCTATAAGATGCAGTTATGATGCAGCAGAAGCCTCTGTTAGATCAGCTGCAACTGCATCAGTTATGCGTAGATACTCCTGGATCAGACTCCAACCTCTACCAGAGGACCTTAAGTCAAAAATCCTGGATGCCCCAATTGACAATAACTTCCTATTTGGAAAAAAATCTGCAGAACTTTTTAAAAATCTGCAGGAAAAAAAGCAAAGAGTTGCAGGACATTAAATACCTATGGGTCTTACCCATACCTAAGTTCTACAGAAACTATCCTGTTAAGACATTCTATGTCAGAAGAGCTCCTTCTACGGCCCCTCCTTCCTCTAGTAGGAACAGGAAAGTGACTAGGAAACAACTGCCCTTAAGGACTACCTCTTCTCAACCACCTCAAAGACAGTCCTTTCAGGACAGAAATAATGCCAACAATGCATGACTGCCTTGCCCTACTTCCCTGTTTTCCCATCTTTACCATTGTCTACCCCTCTGGAGAGAAATCACCTCAGAGAACTAAGTGCTGGAAATAGTGGAAAATGGATATCTCCTATCCTGTCAGGAAAAACCCTAACTTCAGGGCATTCCTTCCCCACCAAAAAATCAACCTAATTCCTCACATTATACAGAACCTATGGGCTCAAGGTACCATAGAGCCCATCCCATAAGGACAAGAAGGAAAAGGATTCCACTCCAGACTTTTCCTAGTGCCAAAAAAGGATGGACCATGGAGACCTATCCTAGATGTATCCACCCTAAATCTTTATCTGAAAGTCCTATCTTTCAGAGTGATGTCTCTACAGACCCTGCTTCCACTACTGCCACAACAAGCTTTGGCCACTTTAGACCTGAAGGAGACTTACATCCATATCCCCATACACCCAAACCACAGAAAATACTTACTGTTTGTTGATACCTGCTGTCATTTTCAGTTTACTGCCTTGCCCTTTGGTTTGTCCACTGCACCAAGTGTTTTCACAAAATTCCTAGCTCCTGCCATAGCATTCTGCAGGACCAAGGGCATACAGATCTATTCATACCTGAACGATATCCTCATTCTAGCGGAACAAGAGGAGACCCTCAAAAAACATCTCCAGTACAACATGTCCCTGCTTCAGGGATTAGGTTTCACTCTGATCCTCCCCAAATCATCCCTATCCCCAGAACAAGACAATATCTTCCTTGGGTGCAGGATCCGGACAGACCTAATGAAGGCTATTTTACCCCAAGAAAAAGTTATCTCCCTGACAAACCATTTCCAGAACCTTATGCACACAGACCAGCTGTCAGCAAGACAGTTCTTGTATCTCCTAGGTCTTATGGCAGCCACCCTTCCCATGCTTCCCCTAGTCAGGATGTACATGAGGAAAATTCAGTGGTACTTAGAGAATGTATGGTCCTAGCACAGCTATCATTTAGACTTCCAGATACCCTTCATTCCATGTCTACAGACAGAACTAAGGTGGTGGATACAACAAATTCAAAGGAGTCCAGGCCTTCTCCTGCACACACCCACACCAGCTGAACACATGCACACAGATGCTTCAGATCTGGGCTGGGGGGCTACTATGAAGGGATTCAAGGTACAAGCACCTTGGCAGACATCCCTCCTAAAAAAGCGTATCAATGTTAGGGAAATGACAGCTGTTCTGTTAGCTCTGAAGGCCTTTCTCCCTATCCTTCAGCCAGGCCTGCTGCTAATCTTCACAGACAACACCACTGTCATGTGGTACATCAACAAATGGGGGGGCAGGTGCTACCTCCTGTGCAGGCTGGCAATGTAAATCTGAAAATTAGCCTAACAGAACAACGTATCCCTACAAGCACCATACATCCCTTTCCAGGACAACCAGCAGGCAGATGTCCTAAGCAGGTCATTCTCCCTACATCATGAGTGGATGTTATACAGGGAAGTTTTCCTAGACATTTCCCACTGATGGGGCACCTCTCAAGTAGATCTGTTTGCCTCCGCCCTGAACAGACAACTGACAAAATTCTGTACCAAGTACCACTCTCCACTCGCTTGGAGAGTGGACGCCTTCACTATCTCCTGGAAGAGATGGTTTCTGTATGCCTTTCCACCCTTCCCTCTTATTCAGATAGTTCTCCTGAAGGTCAGGAGAGATATACCAAAAATCTTGCTGGTGACTCCCTATTGGACAAGGCAGCATTGGTTCCCCCTTCTACAGTCACCTACCAAGGGCAATCACCACAAGTTACCTCACAAGGTGGACCTAGTCACACAACAGAAGGGAACTCTCATCCACTCACACCTAGAGATGCTGAACTTAACTCTCTGGGTGATACAATTCTAGCACCCTTCAGACACTGCTACACAGATGATGTGCTATCTATCCTGCAGGAGGCCAGGAAACCTAATACAAGGAGATCCTACATTGCTAAATGGCAAAGATTCTCCATATGGTGTCTGCAAAGACATAAGGACCCCCTTCTGGTGGATGTCCCTTTAGCCTTAGCTTATGTGTGTGAATTTATTAAAGCAGACCTTTCATACTCTTCAATGAAAGTGCACCTCTCTGCTATCTCTGCCTGCCTACCCCTGGAACCTCATTTACTCTCCAGGTTGGATGTAAAAATTGTTTGTAAAATTGTTCTTAAAAGGGGTCTTATGCATAAGACCTCCCAGAAAGCCTACTCCACCATCCTGGGACCTGAACTATATCCTGGAAAAACTTACACTACCTCCATTTGAACCAGCCACCTTGGCATCACTGCAAATGTGCACATGAAAAACAGACTTGCTGGTAGCCCTCACTTCTGTAAGAAGGGTGTCAGAGATTCAAGCACTCATGGTATGCCCCCCCCTACACTATCTTCCATAAAGACAGGGTGAACCTGTGCACCAATCCCGCCTTCATGCTCAAAGTGGTCAACAAACTTTCATTAAACCAATCCATTCACTTACCAACCTTTTTCTCCTCTCCTCAGAATGACAGTGAGAGAATACTACACTCCCTGGATGTTCACAGGCAATTAAGATTTTATCTGTTCAGAACCAAGGTCATCAGAAAATCAAACCAACTTGTTGTTTCCTTCCACCCCAGAGCCCTGGGCAAGGCAGTCTCCAAACAGACTACTTCCTGTTGGATCAGAAATACCATTTCTTTCTGCTACTCATACCACAGAAAGGCCCTGAATCGGAGGATCAGGGCCCATTCCAGTAGAGCAGTAGCTGCTTCCAAAGCCTTCCTCAAAGGTTGGACACAGCTACCATTCTTGAAGCAGCCACCTGGTCCACTGTGCATACCTTCACTAAACATTACAAACTGGACCATATCTCCAGAGCCAGATCAGGTTTTGCTAGGGCAATCCTGCAAGGATTTCTGGAATCCACTACTTCTTCCTCCACCCTTCCTCCTTTCTGAGCTGTGGTACTCTCCCACAGTAGGAATACTGCAACATTAGCATAAAAGGACATAGAATAGTTGTGTAAAATCTTACCATAACCATAGATGTCTTTCTCTTTCATGTTGCAGTATTCCTTCCCTCCCTCCTGCCCCCTTCTTAAATAGTTGCAGGACTAAGAGACTCCATTGAGCCTTTACCAGAACTAGGTCCATTCTAGCTTAGTCTGTGGCATTTCACCTATCTTAAAGACATATTTGGCATCTCCTAGGCTACTGTCCGACTGGGCAGTTAGTTCTGAGGTCTGTGCATGCAGATGTCACATTTAAGGCCCTTGTTTTATGGCCCTATGTGTGACATCCCATGCACCTACAGCAACCATGCTGAAAGCTTTAGAATAGGAGCCAATGCTCAGGTCACCTGATGTGGAGAATCCCACAGTAGGAATACTGCAACATGGAAGAGAAGGACATCTATGGTTATGGTAAGATTATACACAACTATTCTTTGTTGCAGCTGTTGTAAGTTTGCATCTCTAAGAAGCTTGTGGGTGGATGTGGCTTTCTTAGGCATAGCTCTGTTGGCATGAAAAGCACTGGAATTAACAGCTGTGGTCCAACATGGATCATAGAAATCCTAACAGAGATACCAACCTGATAGCCATTTGCTATGCTTTAGTAGGGCTTGACACTATCATAAATGTATCCACAAAACAATCCTTATCAGAATGTCAGGGTGACCTTTGGGTTGATGAAGACTGAAGTCTCAAGTTTCAGTTGCCTCAGGGTTCAACTCACTGATGGTTGGAGTTCCCCTATAGGAAATCATTGTCGGTGAGTTGTGCAGGCAGTGATGTACTTTTAGGGGGAATTACCCCTTCTTTGAGTTGGTAATACCATGGAGTTGATATTAGGGGATGCAAGGCAAGCTTGTACTTCCCAAAAACACCAAATAAACTGCTTTTTCAGCCTTTTCTTAGGTGAATTAATTTGGGGGCTTCCAATCATTGGTGCATTCAGTTTCATCCAATCTTAGTGGAAGCCAGGCCTTATTGTGTCCTAAGCATAATACCCTACCAAATTACCAAGGCATGACTGCAAATTAACAAGAATGAAACTTAATAAGCACACAATCATTAGCCACAAACTTTGGAGAAATTATATTGCAATCACGTATTTTTAAGGTACAAAAAATTACACTAGTGTATGGCACCCTTATGTTGCTACAAGCTACTGTAATATGGCTGCATTGTACCATGGCCAGTACACTTCTAATCAATCCTTCAGACAGTTGTGACCAATACATGTAGATACACTGAAAAACTAATAGTACTTGTAGGCCTTACACTAAACAAATGCAAAATACTACCCTTGGACAAAGAAGTAAGTGAAAAAACTGCCACATAACTTATATGAACAGTTATTCTCACATACCAGCAACTCTTTGATTTAATATGAAGTATGATTTTAACAAAAGTTTGTCTTCTGTAATGCACTGGGGAAGTGTGGAGCCTGTTGTGCTTTTATCATGTAGAATACCCTGTCTGCACTTAATGACTGTGCTAATTAGAGCTCATCTCATGATTTTTTTCTAAATCACTTAATTTGCATGATGATCAAACCTGATAAAGTGCTAAGTTCTATACGATGCCATGCACTCCCCGGAGCACCTGAGATAAGCTCCGCAAATATGACAGTTATGTCAGGTTGGTGGAATTAACATCTCATAATTAACCATCTGAAGGTGGAGTCACAACTGAGCATTTATACTCAGCAGCAAACAGAGGGCTGGAGGATTGCCATGGTCAAACCTTAAAGTGCTTTAGAAACTATAATAATACAGTACCTATATTTTGTTATTTTGCCATCCATCACACTAATGAGTTGCCTATCCATGCCTGTTGTTGTATCTAGGCTGAAATACATGAAAAGTAATTTAGACACTAGTTCCCTGCCATTTTTCCTAAGATCTTTAAAGGTGAGAGAATTATGGCTGGAGAAGGTGAGGGTACTACTCCTTTTAGCACACAGAGGTGGTGTGGGGAGGAATCCAAGATTTTTCTAGGCACATTCCTGCAGGAAGGCAACACTAGGTTAACGTATAAGGCTGTGATCTGAATACTGGTACCCATTGTAACTGAGAACATTTCCATCATCACTACAGTTGTCATAAGCCTGAACTCCTCGTCTGATGGCAGGATGAGATTAGTGCATGGCCACCACCTTAGTCTTGTAGGGGTAGCATCCTTTACCTATACAAACAAGCTGCCAGTGCATGGAACCATACACCTTTTCAGTCTGCTCTTTATTTACCTGCTGACCCTGCAGAAATTGAAAAGAATGGGGAGACGCATAGGGACAGACCAAGACTGCCTAAGAGAATGTGTGTGTTAAGTATAGCTGCTGTTGTAACATGTGTTTGGCATAGTGACACTTGTAGCAATTAAAAATAATGGTAAATAACATTTTTCTAGCAGAGCCACATCTGTTAGTACTGGTTGGTACTGGAATCAGTATGACTGTGTGATGTTAGACTTTTGCATCTGCATACCACCATTTTGCATGGCAGATGCCACCCTCCCTGTGTATGTAAAACAGTGGCTCATCATGTTAAACCTATGCTCACAGAGATTGTTAGGAAAGCTGTGGCTTAACACCCCTCCCCCCAAAAAAAAAAGAAACCGTGCTGTTGTCATGGCATAATTTTATACGTATAACCCAAGTAATATCATTACATTACTACTAGATCCATATATATCTTAGCCAAAATTATTACTTGAATTCACACTTCACAATATACAGTATGTATATCTATCCAATCTATGCTTGATATTTTTATTGTGTACGCAGCATGTTTTTCATGTATATGCACAGTTGTATTACTGTAAAAACTGAAACAGCATCATGGGACACAACTACAGATATGATGACCTGATAAATCACACCTGCAGTTATCATGCTCTTATGTCAGACTGCATGCAATGATGGCTTTTAGTGTATGAACCTGCACCCCCAGATATAATCATCTAGACAAACAATTTGAAGACATAACTGTGTATGCCTTACTATTAAAAACATATTTTCCTTCACTGTATTTAAGTATGAAAATAGTTAAGAATGCAATTTCATTTTTTGTATGCCTTTTCCCCAACCCTTCTAGTCACTATCCTTTCTCCTTTATTTATTTATTTTACTTATTAATGCCTCTCAATTTCTGTTATTGTTATATGCAACACCACAAAAACCTACACCGACCATACAGACATGGCCTGCTCTCCCCACAGGCAACAGCAACAGAAACACCACCACTACTGCCAATATTCAGCCTTTAGTTATAAAGATGCCTCCACACCTCCTTCCTTACCTGAACCACCTGTGGGAGGTAGCCCTGCACCAGAGGATGGTGCAGTGATACCCACCAATAGCTTTGCAAAGTGGAGGTAATATTTTTGTCACCTGTCTAGAACTCAAAGAGCTTGTGGAAGAGATATTGGATATGAGGTCCAATGCCTGCATCAGCCATATAGAGACTATGTTCCAGAGACCCATTGCGTCACATCCCTGCCATGAACTGTCTCTTGTTTCTGAGTCAGAACCCACTGAAGATAACTCCAAGGCTGAGGAGTATCTTTCCTTACCATTGTCTGCCCTCTGTTTACCTGATGTCTCCTCCTCCATTGTGTTCACACACCGCACACCCTGTCCATCATGTCTGTCTTCCCCTGCAACCTACCCTCTCCCTCTTACCCACCTGTTACTTCCCTGACTTCCTTCCTCAACTTTCCATTATCAGTAATAGAATAAACAGCACACTTGTCCCACAAAAAATACTCCCCCTCATACTTTTCAACTTCATGTACCTTTAGTTATTGTATACATGATTGGCTAGAATTGTTCATCATAAAACCTGTAGATTTGTGACACATCATTGTGGATCTCAGCCATTAAATCATTACATCTATCCCTTGACTTCGCTCATGATTACTGAGTTAAGAATCTGAGAGATATGTCTCCTTTCCTATCTCCATCCTACTCAGTCTTCATTTGATCACCTTGTGTTCTATTTTCTGCTTGCTTCCTCCTTTCACCTATCTCTGCACTCTCATTTACAGCCATTGATCTGGTCAAATAATAGATAAACATTCGACATACATGTCCAAAAAGGAATTAAATAGCACAGTCATCTTTCTGTTGTCATACATTGCACAACAGTGTAAAATAATGTTGGTGATCATGTATAACGAGAGGGAAATTATAGTTTATGTCCAATGACAAAAATGAAGAAAAATCCTTTCAAAAGGCTAAGATCTTGCATTGATCACACAAAAGAACTTAACATAGGTATACATCAATATGTAATAGTGAAATACAGTAAAATTAATGTATTCCCTGTGATGGCCTCTATGGCTCAATGTAGTTACAATGTGATGAGTGGAGTCTCAGTGTACTGGGTGCAGAGATCTAACTCACTGAAGGTGGGATGCTGCTTGTCAATATTAAAATTTTATCAGGCAACTGTACGTGTGTGTGTGTGTGTGTGTGTGTGTGTGTGTGTGTGTGTGTGTGTGTGTGTGTGTGCGCGCGCGCGCGTGTTTTTTTACAGATGTCCTCTGAGTACTTCAGTGGGATACCTGGCTAATTATTTTTACAGGGGATATGACTGACACAGGCATGAGCTCAAATCTGTTTTGATATATGGCATTTTGCTTGCTGTCCTGTGTTCTGTTACTCTGATAAGTGGTTTACCAACACCTTCCCTGTGTATGATCCTATAGCATACCTGGGCAATGCTCTATTTTGGAGAATTTAATTGACACAGAGATGGTTTCAAATCTATGGGTGAAATCATTTTGTCTTTTGATCATGTGTTCCTTTTCGCTGAAATGAAACATTCCTACCAACTATGAGTAGTTTTGGTCATGGGATTTGGCACTGTCTAGGAAAATGTAAATATTGAGTCATCTAGTAACATTGAGCTTAAATACTGTGCCCTCAACTGGCTCAAACTTCCTCGTCAACTGGACCACCTACAACTCAATTTGGCACACAAAGTTATATATCAACACAATGTCAGCCCAGCACTCAACTCACTTCTCCAAATGTGCATACCCACCAGAACACTCTGTTTTGAAGACAAGCAACTAGTAACCCTACACAGACCAAACAAAAAACATGGTAGCAAAACTCTTCAATACCCTACCAACCAGCATCAGAGCAATTGCTAACCACAAAACATTCAAACTCACACTAAAAAGCCACCTTCAAGATACAAGCATCTACCCCTGTTTCAAAATGACTTAGTAGTCCCTGTTCCAATGACCTAGCTATCCCCTACCAGTCCTTTAACTCTCTATACCTCCTCCCCCCTTTTTCTTTTGTCCTACTTACCCTACCTTTTTCATACTTACCCTACCTTCCTTAATAACCCTTGTAGACCTCCTTTCAAACTATACAATCTTTTATCATAATGTATACAACCAGCCTACCAAAAATTATTCGAATAAGATAAACTAACTGTATTAACCTATTATCTCCCTATTATCTCTGTATTTCTTGATTGCACACATGAAGAACTACTTACATCTTTGTAAGCTACACTCCTACTTGAAATGTAATGATCACTGTACTTTATTTAGTCAAATGTTTTTTACTTTGTGGAGCTTTTCTCCCCAGGTCTCCACTGAAAATGGGTCCCTGACCCAGTCGGACTTTATCAGTCAACAAATGTCAACTAAATAAATAAACAAATAACTATTCTCCTTATCTATCTCCATCCATCTCATTCCTTCTTAGCTCAGCTGGTGTTCTACCCTTTGTGGGCCTCCTCTTTTCATTTCAGTTGCATATTCTCATTTCTAACATTCAACCTGGTCAAAAAATAGACAAACACATATACGAAAAAATGGCTTCCAGAAGAACAAGTATCTTCTTTCTGTGGTCATACATTATGCAACAGAGATCAGAGAGCAGCATCAGTGGTCAAATATAACCACAGATAAATAAAACTTTCCATTCTATTGTGAAAATGGAGAAAAGTCCTTTAAACTCACTAAGATGTTGGCATCCATTGTGCAACTGAGCTGACAGTTGACGTATGCCAGCAAGCAATACTGAAATATTGTGAAGTCAGTAGTTTCACTATAACAGTTACCATGGCTCATTGCACTCATGAGGTTATGTGCACATTATCAATACACTAGCTAGAGGGTTTTGGATCCCCTGATTGTTGACTTTTGTTTTACAACATGCAATTTTCACTCATTAGCATTATCCAAACATACCCCTGACATGTTTTCCAGAAACCATTCTTATGAGTGCTTCCATGACATGCCACCCTAGTCTGCTGATCTGGAAAATATCAATAACAAATGCATGGGATGAGCTACATGGAGGTGTACTCCTTTCTGCTGTCATGTGTTTCACTCCCCTGAAATGAAACATTCTTATTATCTATGTGTGAAGTATGCCGGTGAGTTCAGCACTTTCTGAAAATGTATTTCTGGATTCTTCTGCCATTATTAAGCTAGGAAGCTGGGTAATGTGGACTGCTATCTCACCTCCAACCTACTCTGTATTTGCTCACCATGTCTTCACTACAGTTTACTTTAGCTTTTCATCTCTGTTCTATAAACTCATGTCCAAACTATAAGATTGTAATAGCATTGATAAAAGCAACACACACATATGCCTACAGAGGGCTTATTAAAAAATTCTTCTTTGCACACTATTCTAACATTCCCTTAAAATGTGTACTTTCTGCCCATTCATTATAGTTTATCTGGGGCTTCTCTTGATAATGCATTGGTCAGTAGAATATCAAGTAGTCAGTCAGAGGTTCACATTCACGGATATTTGCCTTGTATTGATTTACAAAAAAAATCTGTACCATTTTCTAATCAATTACCATGCAAACATGATGCAAGCACAATCCAGTTTGGTAGCAGCTTCAAGGGCTCAGTGAACTCATGCAATGATGCAATGTGATGTTTACATTGCCAATACACTGGCAGAAGGGTATTAATCTTCTGACAGTTGGCATATCATTTTCCAGTATTCAGTTTTCAGTCCTCAGTGCTGTTCTAACATTCCTTTACAATGTGTGTTTTCTGACCCTCCTTCACTAAAAGTTCATCTGTGGTATCACTTGCTAATACATAGCTATCAACAGCAACATTGCCAAAGGGTTCAAATCCATTTAGGAGCATTTTTAAACCTTGCTATTATCTGTTCCATTCCCTTGAAATGTGTTTTTTCAGACACATTTCTTATATGTGCTTTTGGGGCATGCCTTGCTAATGAATTGGTCTAGAGAATATTAGTGACATAGAAAGAAGATCAAATCCATTCAGGTGTAGGTATCTCTTTACGCAATTATGTCTTCCGTTCTCCCAAAAATAAATGTATATCATCAGACTGTAAATTATTTCATGGAGTTTGGCACTTTCTAACTAAATTTATTTATGGAACCATCTGCCATAAAAAAGATCTCACTGCTGTCATACACTGCACAGAAGTTGGCAGACTGCAAAGTAGGTGAACATATATGACCACAGAAAAAACATGACACCACGTACTGCATTATGTCAAAAATGAAGACAGAACCTCAGCACATGCTAATCAGCCATCAGAATTAAATTAATCTGTATTGTATTTTTTTTTTAGAAATCTCTTTGTTTTTGTCAATCCAGCATAAAATTTTGCCACATCACACATGCAGAAAACTGTATAGAAATTCATACCAGATCGGTCGAGGCCCGGGTTAACAACGACCACCACCAGTACTGTTGGCTAACAGGGTGCTGGCAGAAATTGGGCTACTGTTGTCCAAAGGAGGAGAAGAGGTGGAAGGCATGCATGAAGTCAGGTAAGGGCTAGGACTGTGATAGTGAGGGTCGGAACTTTGAATGTTGGCAGTATGACTGGTATAGGGAAGGAGCTAGCTGATATGATGAACCAAAGGACGGTTGGTATATTGTGTGTGCAAGAGACCAGATGGAAGGGGAGCAAGGCTAGGTGTATCGCAGGTGGTTTCAAATTGTTTTATCATGGTGTGGATGGGAGGAGAAATGTCATAGGCATTACCCTGAAGGAAGAGTATGCTAAGAGTGTTTTGGAGGTGAAAAGAGTGTCGGATAGAGTGATGTTTATGAAGCTGGAAATTGATGATGTAATGATGAGTGTTGTTAGTGCATATGCTCCACAAGTTGGGTGTGCGATGCATGAGAAAGAAAAATTTTGGAGTGAATTGGATGAAGTGGTGATGACTGTACCCAAGGGTGAGAGACTGGTGATTGGAGCAGATTTCAAGATTTACAAGAGTGGAGGAAGATGCACACAGGTGGGTTATATCTTATGTAGAAGGGCCAGTCTGAAGGAGATTGGAGACTGTAAAGTGGTGGCAGGGGAAAGTGTAGTTAGGCAGCATAGGATGGTGGTTTGTAGGATGACATTGGTGACCAAGAAGAGGAGGATGAGTGTGAGGGCAGCACCAAGGATCAAATGGTGGAAATTGAAAAAGGGTAATTGTGAGGTGATGTTCAGGGAAGAGTTAAGACAGGCACTGGGTGGCAGTGAAGAGTTACCGAATAGCTGGGTAACTACAGCAGAGCTAGTAAGAGAGATGGCTAGAAGGGTGCTTGGTGTGACATCTGGAAAGAGGAAGGAGGACAAGGAGACCTGGTGGTGGAATGAAGAACTGCAGGAGAGTATACAGAGAAAGAGGCTGGCGAAGAAGAAGTGGGATTGCCAAAGAGATGAAGAAAGTAGACAAGAGTATAAGGAGATGAGGTGCATGGCAAAGAGAGAGGTGGCGAAGGCTAAGGATAAGGCGTATCAAGAGTTGTATAAAAGGTTGGACACTAAGGAGAGAGAAAAGGACCTGTACCGATTGGCTAGACAGAGGGACCGAGCTAGTAAAGATGTGCAGCAGGTAAGGGTGATAAAGGATGAGGGAAACGTATTCACAAGTGAGGAGAGTGTGTTGAGCCGATGGAAAGAGTACTTTGAGGGATTGATGAATGAAGAGAATGAGAGGGAGAGAAGGTTGGATGATGTGTGGATAGTGAATCATGAAGTGCAGTGGATTAGCAAGGAGGAAGTAAGGATAGCTTTGAAGAGGATGAAGAACGGAAAGGCTGTTTGTCCAGATGACATACCTGTGGAAGCATGAAGGTGTTTAGGTGAAATGGCAGTGAAGTTTTTAACTAGATTGTTTAATGAAATCTTGGAAAGTGAGATGATGCCTGAGGAATGGAGAAAAAGTGTTTTGGTTCCGATTTTTAAGAATAAGGGTGATGTGCAGAGCTGTAGTAACTACAGAGGGATTAAACTGATCAGTCACAGCATGAAGTTATGGTAAAGATTAGTGGAAGCTAGGTTAAGAAGGAACGTGATGATTAGTGATCAGCAGTATGGTTTCATGCTGGGGAAGAGCACTACAGATGCACTGTTTGCTCTAAGAGTGTTGATGGAGAAGTACAGAGAATGTCAGAAGGAGTTGCATTGTGTCTTTGTGGATTTAGAGAAAGCATATGACAGGGTGCCTAGAGAGGAGTTGTGGTATTATATGAGGAAGTCGGGAGTGTCAGAGAAGTATGTAAGAGTGGTACAGGATATGTACGAAGGTAGTGTGACAGCGGTGAGGTCTGCGGTGGGAGTGACGGATACGTTTAAGGTGGAGGTGGGATTTCATCAAGGATCAGCTCTGAGCCCTTTCTTATTTACAATGGTGATGGACAGGTTGACAGACGAGATCAGACAGGAGTCCCTGTGGACTATGATGTTTGCAGATGACATTGTGATCTGTAGTGAGAGTAGGGAACAGGTGGAGGAGACCCTGGAGAGGTGGAGATATGTTCTAGAGAGAAGAGGAATGAAGGTCAGCAGGACTAAGACAGAATATATGTGTGTGAATGTGAGGGAGGATAGAGGAATGGTGAGGATGCAGGGAGTAGAGGTGGCGAAGGTGAATGAGTTTAAGTACTTGGGATCAACAGTTCAGAGTAATGGTGAGTGTGGAAGAGAGGTGAAGAAGAGAGTACAGGCAGGATGGAGTGGGTGGAGAAGAGTGTCAGGAGTGATTTGTGACAGACGAGTACGAGTAAGAGTGAAAGGGAAGGTCTACAAGAGGGTAGTGAGACCAGCTATGTTATCTGGGTTGGAGACAGTGGCATTGACAAAAAGGCAGGAGTCAGAGCTTGACGTGGCAGAGTTGAAGATGTTAAGATTTGCACTGGGTGTGATGAGGATGGACAGGATTAGGAATAAGTATATTAGAGGGTCATCCCAGGTTGGAAGGTTTAGAGACAAAGCCAGAGAGGCAAGATTACGTTGGTTTGGACATGTGCTGAGGAGGGATGCAGAGTATATTGGGAAAAAGATGCTAAGGATGAAGCTGCCAGGTAACAGGAAAAGAGGAAGGCCTAAGATAAGGTTTATGGATGTGGTGAGAGAGGACATGCAGGTGGTTGATGTGACAGAGCAAGATGCAGAGGACAGGAAGAAATGGAAACAGTTGATCTGCTGTGGCGACCCCTAATGGGAGCAGCCGAAAGAAGAAGTTGTTTACCTTACTTACTGCCATCATTTCTTGTATTATCCTGTAATGTGTTTTCTTGTATAGTATTGTAAATTATGTGTTTCTGGTATTGTATTGTAAATTATGTGTTTCTGGTATAGTATTGTAAATTATGTGTTTTCTTGTATAGTATTGTAAATTATGTGTTTCTGGTATTGTATTGTAAAATTATGTGTTTCTGGTATTATATTGCATGAATTTGCATGTAATGTTTTTATAAAATAACTTTTCTCCCCGGTCCAGTCAGACATCCCCAGTAAACAAATGGGAAATAAATAAATAAAATGAGCTAATCCTTGCCGTGCATACCAATCTGAAGTAAAGTACAGCTGCCACAGTTAGACGACTCAGTATATTTATACAAGTATTCTTCCTAGTCAATGCACTGAGTGGGGGGGGGGTGTTCTTATCCCCTGGGAGTTGTACATTGTTTTGCAACTGTTTTGTTTGCAGTCTACATATATGCTACATTTTCCTGATATGTGAGTTTTATCACCCTTTTCCTCTGACTGCTGCAGAGGCTGTTTTCAGTTTTCAATCTTAGGATGCACACTTTCAGTGTTCTGAGTTTTTGTTGTTTTGGGCTTCCAGTGTTTTGGTTTTTTGATGTCATGGTCTCAGTGTTTTGAGTTTCAATCCATACATATATAGTGTGCCATGTACAGTATTACATCAACATTCTAAACCTCATACACTCGTTAATTACTAGGGATGCTTGTGCACCATCAATGTTTACTGCAGCTGCTCACACTTTAATGTCACCATGACGTGATGTACTATGATCTGGCTGTGAATCTATACTGAGACCATGATGAGAAGCTTCTCGTTCTGCACACTGGCCTGGTCACATGCATAGGTAATACACCTGGGGGCTCATGCATGCAATGCAAACAACATTGGTTTGGCTATGAATATGGGCATAGCATTTATGAATCCTCAGGAAATATTAAAATAGGTCTACCCAGTAGATAGTTATAGTTACTACCTCATTAACAATGCTTCTTTAACTAAAAATGGGTAATTTTTTTATTACCCTGTGCCCTGCTATGTTTCTTTCAATTAATGTGAAATCACTTGTTTAAGGATACTATGTGCAGTAATGTCATAATACTGGAGAACAAAAAAGTCCTACAGTAAAAAAAGCATCAAAAACATTAACGACTAAAAACAGAATCGATAAGCTCAGTAAAAAAATTGGAGGTGAACATATTGCTTCTAAAGTGGACAATGCATAGGTTATTCAAATATTATTAGTGTTTACATAACAAATCAGAACTTTGCTAGTCAGCACCTCTCAGCAGCAGTAATTAGTACAAAGCAGAACTATAGCAAGGTCATTTGGTGCCCTGTGCAGTCCTTCCTTCAGCACACCTATAACGCAAGCAATAAGAGCAACAGTTAGCTTTCTAAATCACACACTGAGTACTTCAGCCATAACAACAAATGCAGTATTGTCAATCATTTATGAGGCTGTAGTTTCCTCATAGTTTCAAACATCAGGGTAGATAGGCACACTAAAACCATCGGCATCTGCTAATTGTGCCCTCTAAAATATTGCACTCAGACTAGCCACCCCCTTTGTCATTCTGTAGCTACAATGCTTATACTAAGATTCAACACTTTTGGGTAGGATTATCTGATGTGGATATTAGTGTCTATCAAGTACAGATTATTTTTCTATTAATGACATAGCAAAATTGGAGGAAAAGGACTGTGACTCAAGAAAATTGCCCCAGATATGACAATATTAGATTATACTGACTGCTTGAAGCCTACGAAGGTAAAGATTGTTTCTCATTTCTGATAACTTAGCAACCAGATACCCTACTGCTTCTTCAAGTGTTATTGAGAAGATCTTCCATACTGTGCATAACAATCCAACTGACATTAAAGAGATGGATGCAGGCATAATAATAAAAAATATATACTGTCAGGTTACTAGGTTTGTATACTGTCTAGTCTGTGTGTCCAGTATAAATGGATGAAATGGATAGCAGTCAGACAACTGCGGCTATTAATAGTGGTATATTTTATTTATTTCCAGCAAAACTGATAATTCTGCTTGTAGTGGTGTCAAAATGCTTGGTGCTTCTGATTCAGCAGTTTTTACCTAGAAAAGGCGCATCTCATTTCCGAGTGTGAAGAAAATGGATTGGTAGTAAGTAAAATTAAAAGATTTTTTTCATAGTGATGCTTGTCAAAGTACAACAAAGCTAAGTAATTCCCATAATAATACAACTACTGTGGCCTCATCATAAATTAGAACTGCATGATCCATTCCATGAAAATCAAAGACAAGAAAGGTTTATTTGACTTAATCTTATGCATGTAACTGAACTGATATTCTCTGAGGTGGTTGTTGTTATAGGTTTTACTCCAAAATTATGTGTGTGATCCACTGTTATCCATAACATTTTTAATATCCCACTTTTAACTACTTCCTTAGCTGGTAGCACTATAACTTAATTGAGTCTAGTTTAGTTTAAGTTAGTTTAGTTTTTGTATATATTGTACATACTTAGATATGTTTTAGAGTCCTTGTTTGTGCTAGTCATACCAGTATTCTCATGTCTTTATACATTGTGCATTCACGTTTCTTTTGTGAAATAAATAAAGAGTTATTTGAAAAAAAAAAAGAAAATCAAAGACAAACATAAACTTTAAAGGCTTTATATACACAATATAAAGAAACCATGACCTTAGTCTATTGCTGCTTGTGTGGTGCCCAGGGTAGTTCCACAGATGAGCACCTCATTAACCCAAATTTGTAGACCATTAAAAAAGCTGTCTCAGAGTAGAGGACAAAACAAACAAAGTCATCTTCTGTACTTGTATTTTACAACTGTCAGAATATCCTAGTTACAGTTACTTGTACACTCAGAGCTTCAACAGAAGTACGACTGTTGTGCTAGTATTCATTTATGAAACTGCAAAAATGAATAGTACTACTGCAGTTCCATCCCTTTGATACCTGCCTTTCTCAACCCTTAACAGCTTGCATCTGGGTCAGCTACTCCTTCACTTTACCCTAGTTATGAAAATTTGAATACTACCAACAAATGAATTAGTCAATATTATGACTATTTTACTTAGAATTAACTGCATATAGCTCTGATGAAGCCGTTGTCATGGTGAAAGCACACAGTCGTTGGGATCTTTGTGTTTTCTGCTATTAAATCGGCTTGTACACTCAGAGCTTCAACAGAAGTACGACTGTTGTGCTAGTATTCATTTATGAAACTGCAAAAATGAATAGTACTACTGCAGTTCCACCCCTTTGATACCTGCCTTTCTCAACCCTTAACAGCTTGCATCTGGGTCAGCTACTCCTTCACTTTACCCTAGTTATGAAAATTTGAATACTACCAACAAATGAATTAGTCAATATTATGACTATTTTACTTAGAATTAACTGCATATAGCTCTGATGAAGCCGTTGTCATGGTGAAAGCACTCAGTCGTTGGGATCTTTGTGTTTTCTGCTATTAAATCGGCGAAACCACATTTGTGTTGGAACTTTTTTATTTTTATTTAACTGCATAGAGTTGTTTGGTTCCATAGCTCCATTGTCATCCCATAACATACTACTCCCCTCCCCAAGCACATACACATACATATATGCAAGGATTGAACATCTTTAATGCCAACAGAAGTGAGAATAATTATTTGATCTCTTCTGCCGTGTGACAATTTGCCCTTTCCCCACTGTTGTGTGATCTCGGAATTGGTATATATAATTGAATTTTTATTTTTTGTTTTTTATACTTTTGAGCTTTGATCCTTTGTGACTGATGTTTTGACATTTGCAGTTTTTATACTTCGATATTTAAAGTATATATATATATATATATATATATATATATGCAGTAGATCCTTCAGCGAAAGTCCACTTAAACGAAAGTGCACTTTCACTGAAGTCTAGTTCCCCGGGCTACCCAAAAAACAAAACAAAATACTAAAACATGTTTTTGCAGGGGCCCCCTGCACCCCCCACACCCCCCTACTTAAATATACTAACTCCGAGATCGCACTACAGCAGGGAAAAGGGAATGTTCCCATTCCGTGCTGTAGTGTCACTGCCGAAGTCAATGTTCGAAGTTTCACTACTTTGAACAAGTGGACTCAGTGAAGTGGGGTTCGAAGTAGTGAAACTTCGAACATATTGACGGATCCCATATACATATACACACACATATATATATATATATATATATATACATATATATATATATATATATATATATATATATATATATATATATTATATATATATAAACACACACACATAAACACACCCACACACACACACACACACACACACACACACACACACACACACACACACACACACACACACACACACACACACACACACACACACATACACACACACACACACACACACACACAAATGCACACACACACGCATATATACTTAATGCTGCATATATGCCATATATCTAGCTTGACTATTGTATAGTCAACCATAAATCCATTTCCTTAGAATTGTTGTTTGGTTCAAGACATCAACATTTCCTTTTTTTTCGCAAAAATGTTTATTTTTCAAAAAATATGTTCATAGGTTCATAGGTAGGTACTAGGCTATCTGCCCAAGGGCATTTACAAGCCTAGCCAGAGTCTGTCAGCTTTCACCGCCCCATTGATTAATTAACTGAGCCTCTGTCAAGCAGAGCCAATGAAGTGATCCCAGGGGTGTACTTTCTGTTACCCATCCACTCGTCAAGGCTTCTCTTGAAGAGTGTTAGTGAGGGGCTCTGCCTAATGTAGTTAGGAATTTTGTTCCAAAGCATGGGGAGCCTCTGTGACAGGAATCTATCCCTCCAGCATGTTCTATTTATTGTTGTGGCAAGGTTTAGCTCACTAGAGAGCGTGGCACCCAGTGACTTGGGTTTCTTTAGGTGGAGCATGTCCATCATTTCTGAGTTGGACATAGCTTTGTAAGTCAGGCAGAGATCACCTCTGAGTAAGCAATATGCCACTGAGTACAGCCAGAGATTTTTCAGTCGGGCTGCATAGGACATATGTTTGAGGCCAGTAACCCTCTTGGTGAGCTGCTTTTGTGGTCTTTCAATCTGTTGGAAGTGTCTTGTGAGGTACATCCCAAACAGGGCATTGTACTCTATAATGGGTCTGATGAGTGACAAGTAGAGGGGCACTATAACCTCTTTATTTCTAGATGCGAACCCCTTAGTAATTAGATGGGCCACATAGAAGGATTTCCTAACTACTTTGGCACTATGATTCTCAAAGGAGAGATTACTATCTACCTGGGTCCCCAGATCTCTTATTACCTCTTCTGTATTAAGGGGACTGCCGCCTATGTGGTAATTCGTGGGTATTTTGTTTTTCCCAAACGGGATGACTATGCATTTTTTGGCATTTAGCTTGAGGCCATGACTTTGACACCAGGTGTCTGTCTCAGTAAGGCCTTTTTGGAGGATGCCCGTGTAAGCCGGAGAGTCAATTATGGCTCCCAGTTTGCAGTCATCGGCGAACTTGGTTAGCCATAGTCCTCCTGTGTTTGCCTGTACTTCCAAGAAATATATGCCGAGCAGTAGGGGTCCCAGAACTAAGCCTTGCGGGACACCACTTGTGACTGGTTTAGAGTCAGACCTGGAGCCCGCTAATCTTACCATGTGAGTTCTATCTGTAAGCCAGTTGGCAACCCATCTTGTGATGTAGGGGTTTAAGTTCAGGCTGGTGAGTTTTTCTATAATACCCGAATGAGGAATGGTGTCAAAAGCTTGGCGAGATCAAGGTAGGCTGTGTAAACCACCTTTCCCTTGTCTATGGCCTTGGTAACTGTCTCAAAGAAGTCAACCAGGCTTAGTAGGCATGTACTGCCCTTAACAAAGCCAAACTGGGTCGGGTCAAGTGTTTGGAGGTTCCCAATGTCTTTGTTAATGAGTTCCTTGATGATGCGCTCCATAGCCTTACAGACCAGGCTAGTCAGGCTTATGGGACGATAGTTACTAGGGTCAGTTGTGGCTCCTCCTTTGTGGAGTGGAATAACCATTGCTGTGCGCCATTCTATGGGCATGTAGCCTGTGGAGAGGCTGAGGTTGAACAGCGTGTTTAGGTGGGGGGTTAGTTCATTCTGTAGTTCATGCAAGACGCAGCCTGGGACACCATCTGGCCCCATTGATGCTGTGTTTTTGGATTTTGAAAGGGCTGTTTTCACCTGTGCTTCTGTGATTTCCAGGACACTACACTTTTACAGTATTGTAGTGGGCTCTTTTGAAGGTGAGAGGGAGGTGAAGTTTGCACTGAATTTATCTGCCGGTATGTTGACAATATCAGTAGGTTCAGTATATTTTGTGCTATTTTGCACTATCTCAGAGCATATCTGCGAGTTGCCACTTAGATTCTTGACATAGTTAAAGAAGGCGTTGTGGTTATCTTTTGAATCCTCGGCTATTTTTCTTTCGAAGTTAGCCTTGGATGATTTTATGAGGGACCTTAGTTTCTTACTGATACTGATCAGGGATGTCTTTCCTTCTTGGGATTTGCTTTTTTTCTGAAGTAGTTTCCTCCTTTTGTTATATAATATGTTTATGGCAGGGGTCCACCAGACTGGTTTCCTTCTCTTAGTGGAGTGAGTCTTGGTTTTGCTAGGGATGGCATGATCCATGCTTCCTTGTAGGTGCTCATAGAGTGCAATTGTATAGGATTCTGTATCTTGAGCAGTGTTATCCTTTAGCGTGGGAGCTGTGAAACTTACCACCTCTGCCTTAAGTAAGGTGAAGTTTGCTTTAGAAAAGTTTTTCACTGTGGTTTCCTTGGTTGGGGGTGGTGGTGTGGTGTGGACATCCAGGGTGATTAGTTTATGGTCTGATCTAACCAGTGACAGGTTGACCTCTGGTACTGAGCACCTGTTGCCCATGTTGGTGATGACCAGGTCCAATATGTTGTGGCCTCTGGTAGGGTAGTTTACCAGCTGATCCAGGGCATTTGAGTTGATAAATTCCAGGAAGCGCTGAGCCTGGGAGTTTGTACTCGAGTAGTTTTCCCAGTTAATGGTAGGGTAATTGAAATCTCCCAAGATCAGGGTGTTCAGTAGGACCTTCATGTTTTCCAGTGTCTCCAGAAAGGCAGAGTGGTGGTCCTGGGTCATGGAGGGTGATCTGTAGCAGACCACAATTTGCATTGCAGATTTGCCCGATGTTAGTTGCACATGGATGATCTCAGAGGTATCATGCTGCACCACTAACCTGGAGGTGTGGGTATCCTTGATGAATATGGATACACCCCCTCATTTTGTGTTTCGGTCTGTGTTCTGTGGCCAAAATGTGTGGTATGAGTTGTAGCCCAGCAGTGCTGGAGTGCTCTCTGGAGCCTTGAACCAGGTTTCAGTTACAGCACAGATATCGTCGTTCTCCATACTTAGGATTGCTTCGAGCGCATGCATTTTGAGATTTTAAACTCCTGGCGTAGAGTAGCATAACCCTCAGTTTTATACTTGTGCTGTTTACGGAGGTGGTTTTGAATTTTGAGCCTTGCTTAAAAAAGGCATTATGGGGGCAGCAAGAGCCTTGGCCAGTATTTGAAAGCCAAGGGGTGACAGGTGCAAGCCATCTCTTGTGAAGCAATGCAGCTTGTCGAGCATGTCATCCCAGGCTGGCAAACACTGGATCCCCTTTGAATGACACCAGAAGCTTAGCCAATTGTTGAAATTTATATATTTTTTCTTTATATTGAGGTATCATTCTTGGTGAGGGCAGGATGCTACTCAGGGTCAGGGTCATACCCACCTGGGCTACATGATCAGAGAGCTCTTCCATGTCTCTTTTCATGTAGTCCAGGAAGGTATGGCTCAGGTCATTCACACCAACATGAACAATGACAGAGTCATATTTGTACTTGTTCTGGAGTGACCTGAGTGCATGTGTTATGTGGCGGATTCTGGCTCCCGACAGGCAGCTAACAGTAACCTTCTCATTGTCCAGCCTAGTGAGTGGGGCGTCAGTGTGCCGGACTATTGAGTCACCTATTACTAGTGTGTTAGGTATGTTATTTCACCTTAAGGGCTGTGATTGTGTGGCACATTGATTTTGTGTTTTATGTTTTGTCTGGTTTGTGACGGGAGGTGCAGGTTTTGTGGGTGTCTGCTTTGGAGCTCTCTGATGCTTTTTCAAGTTTTTATTTAGAGCCTCCGAGTATGATTTAATGTATTTATGTTTATTTTTTGCCAGTGCTGGTTTAGTAGGTCTATGTGAGGCTAGAGGTGTGGTGCAAGTGTTAACCTTCTCCTCATGACTGTCTGTTCCAGTCTTGGGTGGAGATACCTTAGCCTCTAGTTTGGCTGTATAATTGCATCTCTCACATATGTTAGTGTCTTGTGGTAGGAGGAGAAGGCTGTCAGTGTACATGAGGCAGTTGTAACATTGCCTCAGGATACCCAGATTCATCAGCTGGACTGGGGAGTACACCTGAAGTTGCCCTCTGGTCATGCCTGAATAGTAGGGAGAGCTGCTTAGTCGCTTGGTTGGTGAGGGGTGGATAAAGAGCCTTGCCCTGCTGGGCAGTCAAGTGTCAGTGTATATTAGTGCTTGCTATTAGGTCTGAGCAAGTGCTGGACTGTAGGATGCTTTTTGAGTGCTTAGGCTGAGAGTTAGACTAGTTTCAATTGAAAAACTGAAGAGGAGACTTAGTGGAGCCGGGAATAATTTAACCTTAGCTAACCGGTGCTGCCCGGCACACAAAACCATGCAACGCGTTTTTAAAACTACTAACTTCTGGGTTGGAACCACTCCTCCAGGGACAGATGGCTGGTCAAAGTTCCCCTCTCTCACAGGTGAACAGAGAAACTTCCCTCAATCCAAGTAAGGTATGGGCAACTCATAAACTTGTAACACAGCCCTGAATTCAGCACTAGCCTGAAAACTGGACTATACTAGCTTAGAAAGGCAGGAAACAAGACATTTATTTATTTATTATTTTGAAAAGATAAGGCAAAAACAGTTAAAAGTACACTTAAAACAGCTTTAAACGACTACAAGTGATTAGAAAAGGCTATCACACTTTAGTGTGTAGCCTACAACAGTTAAACAATTTATTTAAACAAAAAACAACTTTTTAAAAGTGCAGGCAGTCAAATAAGTACAATATGTGAAAAAAAAACAAGCTTTTAAATCACAATAAGTGCTGGAAAATCAGCATTTAGGCAGAAAAACAGTTAAGTACAGCAAGAAAATACAGAAAACTGATACTCAATCACTCCAAAGTCTCTCTTTTAAGCTACAAGGCTTATATCAGTTTAAGGCTTTCTAGTGCTTTCCAGTAGGTTAGTTACAGGAAATATGGGAAACAAGCGTAGATGTGGTTTTTTAAACCAGAAAGTTGAAAGAGATGGACAACTTCCCGAATGGTCAATAAACTACAATTCCTGGGCCAAGAACCACTCCTCTTGTGGTAGACAAGCTAGCTAGTACTTACCACTCCCACTGATAAGCTAGAAGGCTGAACTCCAACACAAAGGCTTGGGGGGGCGCAGAAGCTTACAAACAGTCCTGGATACAGCAAATCTGTACCTGGACTAGACTAGTTATGAGAAAGATGGGGATCAAGCACAAACATGGGCTTTAAAACCAGAAAGTAGAGAGAGATGAAAAAAACTGCCCAAATGGCCAAAAAACTACAATTTCTGGGCCAGAACCACTCCTCTTGTGGTAGATAGGCTACCTAGTGCTTACTACTCACACTGATAAGCTAGAAGGCTTCCTTCCAACACAGAAAGGCTTGCGGGGCTCAGAAGCTTACCAACAGTCCTGGATACAGCAACTCTGTATCTGGACTAGGCTAGTAACAGGAAAGGTGGAAACAAGCGCAAGTGCGGCTTTTAAACCAGAAAGTTGAAAGAGATGGGAAAAACTGCCCAAACAGCCAGTAGCTACAATTTCTGGGCCAGGAACTACTCCTCTTGTGGTAGATAGGCTACCTAATGCTTACCACTCCCACTGATAAGCTAGAAGGCTTCCCTCCAACACAGAAAGGCTTGGGGGGCTCAGAAGTTTACAAAGAGTCCTGGATACAGCAAATCTGTACCTGGACTAGACTAGTTACAGAAAAGGTGAGGAACAAGCGCAAATGCAGGCTTTTAAACCAGCAAGTTGAAAGAGATGGAAAAATGCCTAAACAGCCAATAAACTACAATTTATGGGCCAAAACCCACTCTTCCCATGGTAGATAGCCTACCTAATGCTTACCACTCCCACTGATTAGCTAGAAGGCTTCCCTCCAACACAGAAAGGCTTGGGGGGGGGGGGCTCAGAAGCTTACAAAGAGTCCTGGATACAGCAAATCTGTTCCTGGACTAGACTAGTAACAAGAAAGGCAGGAAACAAGCACAAACACAGGCTTTTGAATCAGAAGGATGAAAGATATGGAAGAGCTTCCCAAACGGCCAATAAACTATCATTTCTGGGCCAGAAATCTCTTCTACTGTGGTAGATAGGCTACCTAGTGCTTACCACTCCCACTGATAAGCTAGAAGGCTTCCTACCAACACAGAAAAGCTTGGGGGGCTCAGGAGCTTACAAATAGACCTGGATACAGCAAGTCTGTATCTGGACTAGATAAGTTACAGGAAAGGCAGGAAATAAGCTAGGATTTTTTTTTTTTTTTACAGAAAAGCAGCTAAAACAGCAGTAAAAACAATTCAAATGCAGAATGTTGAATAAATTCTATAGTATTTGTATATGACATCTTAAATAACTATGTACACTATTTACATCAGCCTGACACTATAACAGAGCTCAATATGTACAATTACTTTATAGGTATAACAATCCAGTTATCAGAGTGTATCTGTTCAGTTATTGTAAAGTGTCAATGATTAGACTTTTTTCCATGGGTTATTAATAAATGGCTTAGGAAGAATCCTTAATTCTTTAATTTTAATTTCCAACAATGCTGTGGTCTTCAGTAGGCTGTAGAAGTCCTCCAAAGTTGGTATTGTGTTTGTATTCCAGCTTCTTGTTATACACTTCCTTGAGATTGCAAGTATTGTCCATACTAGATACATATTTGACTCATTCAAATGAGGACCTTCGTACACATTTAAAATACTAGAGCTTTAGATAAGTTAAACCATTCATTAAATAAAGCTTGTAAAAAAAGTTTTTAATACTATTCCAAAATGGCTTAATTTTAACACAGTCGAAAAAATTGTGATTCCAATCTGCATTGTGTATTTTCTCACACCTCCAACATATTCCCTTTGTGGAAGAATTCATTTTAGTAATTCTATCTGGAGTTAAGAATGCTCTGTGCAAGCATTTCCAATTAAAACTTTTCAGTATTGTGTAAAGGATGCATGTTTTATTGATAATAAAATATTTGATTTAATTTCTTCAGTTAGCTGTAATGAGTGTCCTTTTGTCATATAATTCCAATATGAGGATTTGGGTGTTGTTTTATAATTTATCAACATCTTGTAAAATTTCAAAATACTATTTCCCATTAAATAAAGCTGGTAAAAAGTTTTTAGTACCATTCCAAAATGGTTTAATTTAACACAGTCGAAAAAAATGTGATTCCAATCTGCACTGTGCATTTGCTCACACCTCCAACATATTCCCTTTGTGGAAGAATTAATTATAGTAATTCTATCTGGAGTTAAGAATGCTCTGTGCAAGCATTTCCAATTAAAAACTTTCCAGTATTGTGTAAAGGATGTATGTTTTATTGATAATAAAATATTTGATTTCATTTCTTCAGTTAGCTGTAATGAGTGTCCTTTTGTTATATAATTCCAATATGAGGATTTGGGTGTTGTTTTATAATTGATCAATATCTTGTAAAATTTTGAAATACTATTTCCCATGTAATAATCATTATATATGATTTCATATATGTATTTTGTAAATTTAGGTATTTCTTTAAATGAAAGATTACTAATTATTCTGCATAAATCTTGCGAATATGTCAGAATGCTTTGCATAGTTAGCCAATGTTCTTGTGAAATTTTGCATGTTGTTTCTATTGTTTGCATATCCAGAACTTTTAGTTCTTTGATACATTGAAACCAACAAACAAATCCTTTCCATTCCCAGAAATTAATTATTTCTCTGTATATGGTATGTGGATAGCTCTTTGTAACTATGCATGATGTTAAAAGATCAAATCAGATTTTTAAATTTATATTTGCATTAATACTTTTCCTAAATGAGTCAATGTAATAATTAATCATATGAGTTTTAATGGGCTTAGTTATGTTATATTGCATACTAATACATATTTGCCATTGTAAATTGCTTTTATCTGTTATTTGAATTTTTTTTTTAAGTCAAATTTGTTTATTGATATTACAGTTAGTAATTCTTTCCAATTTGCAGAATAATTTGGACTTATTCAATCTGAGATTGTTTGAGATATTGATGCTTTTATGTTTCTTTATCAGGAAAGTTTAATCCTCCCTGTTTCCATGGTCTGACATGATGTATTAAAGCTATTCTGTTTCTTTTGGGAAACCATAAAAATATTATTATCATGAGATTATTTCTTTGAGTATATTCCTTTCTGGTAACAGTTGTATTGCCAAAGCTACATATAGAATCTTGGGTAGTAAAACCAATTTTATTAACTGTAGTCTATCTTCAAATGTTAATATTATTTTGTTCCACTTTTCCAAAGAGATTTTAATTGTATTGATGATATTATTGTAGTTTTTTGAGGCTAATTCATTATTATCCTTGCATAACTAAATTCCTAGATATTTTAAGGTAGATTCTTGTTTCCCTATTATGTGATTCCCCTTCATCTACAATTCTTTTTTTTTTTTAATAAAAATGTTGATTTTTGATTTATTGAAATGGAATCCTGAAGTCCTGTAAAATGTGTCAATTAAAATATCTAATTCTTCTAATGTCTCTTTTGTATTGGATAATGTTAATAACACGTCATCAGCAAAGAGCATTACTTTAGAATTGTATTGTTCATAAACATCTACTCCTTTGATTTTTGTATTTTTACGAATTAAAGCTGCCAATATTTCAATATCCAAAGCAAATAGAGTCAGTGACATGGGACATCCTTATTTAGTACCCTTTGTTATATGTATAGATTCAGAGGTGAAAGGGCCTAGCTTAACATATGCTAAATTATATATATATATATATATATATATATATATATATATATATATATATATATTTTTTTTTTTTTGTTTAGTAGATGAACAAAGGAAGGAAGAAATTCAAATAACACCAGAATTTTGAATAAATAGTCCCAATTTAGGGAATCAAAGGCTTTCTCAATATCTAAGCCAATTATGAGTGTTTCTTTATTTTCTTTATAAGCATAATCTATAAGAGAAATTATCCTTTTAATATTGCCATGTATATGTCTATGATATATAAATCCAGTTTGATCATTATTTATTGTTTTGGATAGTGGTATTTTCATTCTGTTAGTTAATATTGTCATAAATATCTTATAGTCATTATTTAATAATGATATAGGTCTATATGAGGCACAGAGGTTTGGGGATTTGTTTTCCTTTAGGATTGGTGTGATTAAGGAATGTCTCCAAGAGGGTGGTATTAAAGCTTGTGACTAAATTTCTAATATAATTTTATGGAAGAGGGATAGTATCCTTGAAGGAAAAAGTTTATATATTTCCATAATTATGCCATCGTTACCTGGAGTTTTATTATTTTTGCCCACTTTTATTGTATCTGTAGTTTCTTTGTAGGATATGGGTGCTTGCAGATCTAGTTTTAATTTTTCTGGTATTTTTTTATATTAGAACACTTTTCATCTAGATTTAATTGATTGATAAGTATATTTTCTTTTTGGAAATGTTCCATATAGTGATTTCTATAGGCATCAAGAATGTCACCTATAACCAAGACATTTTTCCCTTTCTTTTCATGGAAGATACTTTTAATGTTATTAGCTTTTGATTGCATTTTGATTCTTGTGGATAAATTATGTAGATATTTTGGAGAAGTGGCCAAGGTATTCATTTTTAGTTTTTCTAAAGCTAAACTAGTTTTATGTGTTAGAATTTCATTGTATTTATTGTTTAATACTTTTACTTTTGTTTTCATCTCCAAATGATTTTGATTTTTTTCAGCTTTTACTGACAAAAAGTTTGGATTGTACATCTAATAATTCAGAATCCCATTCTCTGATATTTTTTTATACCAAGTTAGGGTTTTATCATATATGTAAGCTTTTAATGAGTCCCATATCATTATTTTATTTATCTCTGTGGTGTAATTAATATCTAAGAATAACTGTAATTCAGATAATAACCAGGGTTTGAACTCTTTAATTTTAGTTATATATGCCGGAATTCTGGAGTTTAAGATAAATGGTTTGTACCCATTTTGAAGTGTTATTATCAATGAATTGTGGTCTGAAAAAGGGGTAGGGAGTGATTGAGAAATTAGTAATTTTAGAGTGTAAGCCATGGGCAGCAAATATTTTATCTATTCTAGTTTGGCTACTAAATCTGTGATATTGATGGGAAAACATCAATTTATCTTCTTTAAATTTGACAGTATCTACAAGATGCAAGGATTCTACCCACATGTTTAAAACGTTTGATACAGCAGATGTATGCAGCGATCATTTATTTGTAGTTTCAGAAATATCAAATATGCAGTTAAAATCTCCTCCTAATATAAAGTTGCCTTTATAATCATTGGAAATGAAATCCAAGTGTTTTTTAACAGTTCCTGATCTAATGCCTGGGAACCAGTATAGGTTCATAAGTAGGTACTAGGCTATCGGCCAAAGGGCCTATGTAAGCCTAGCCAACAAGGTTCCCTGGCTTACGCCACCCAAGAAAGTTATTTTCCTGTGCCACTGTCGAGCAGAGACACAGAACTGATCCCCGGGGTGTATTTCATATTTCCAATTCACTCATCAAGATTTTTCTTGAAGAGTGCTAATGAAGAACTTTGCTTGACATAGATGGGTAGTATGTTCCAGAGTATGGGAAGTCTCTGGGACAGGAATCTATCCCGCCAGCATGTCCTTTTTATTGTGGTGACAAGGTTTAAGTCCCTAGAGCATGTAGCTTGGAGGAATTGGGATTTATTTAGGTGTAGCATGTCCAAAAGCTTTGGATTTAACATAGCTTTATATGTTAGGCAGAGATCACCTTGGAGTAGGTGATATGCTACTGAGTAAAGCTGGAGTTTTTTGAGACAGTCAGTGTAGGGCATTTGTTTGAGGCCAGTAATCCTCTTTGTGAGGTACTTCTGTGGCCTTTTCAGCTGCTGCAGATGTCTTGTGAGGTACATTCCAAAAGGGGTGTTGTACTCTATAGTGGGTCTAATGAGTGTCGAGTAGAGGGGAACAATGACCTCTTTTTTCCTGGATGAGAACCCTTTTATGATGAGGTGTGCCACGTAAAAGGATTTCCTGACTACTGCGGCAATGTGACTATCAAAAGGAGAGACTACTGTCCACCTGGGTCCCAAGGTCTCTTATCACACATTCGGTGTTAAGTAGATTGCTGCCTATATGGTAGTTCATGGGTACAGAGTTTTTACCAAAGCAGATGACACTGCACTTTTTGGCATTAAGCTTGACGCCATGGCTCTGACACCAGGCATCTGTCTCAGTGAGGTCCTTCTGTAGGATGTCCACATCATTTGGGGACTTGACTATGGCTCCTAGTTTGCAGTCATCTGCGTACTTCATTAGCCAGAAGCCTTATGTGTTAGCCTGTACTTCAGAGAAGTACATACCAAACAGGAGAGGTCCCAGGACAGAACCCTGTGGTACTCCACTTGTCACTGCTTTGAGGTCAGATTTGGAGTCTGCAACTTTTACAGTGTGGGCTCTGTCAGTGAGCTAGTTGGCAATCCATCTTGTGATGTAGGGATTTATACCTAGTTTAGTGAGTTTAGCTATAATTCCAGAATGGGGGATGGTGTTGAAAGCCTTGGCGAGGTCAAGATAGGCTGCGTGAACCACCTTACCCTCATCCACGGCTTTGGTGACTGCCTCAAAGAAGTCAATCAGGTTCAGGAGGCATAATCTGCCTTTCACAAACCCAAACTGGGTGGGATCCAGAGTTTGGAGGTTACAAATGTCTTTGTTTATGAGTTCCATGATGATAAGTTCCATGGCCTTGCAGACCAGGCTCATCAGGCTAATAGGTCAATAGTTCCTGGGATCACTGGTGGCTCCCCCTTTGTGGAGTGGGATAACTGCTGCTGTGCACCATTCAGTGGGCACAAAGCCTGATGCGAGGCTATTATTGAACATGGTGCTTAAGTGAGGAGCCAGTTCATTCTAAAGTTTGTGTAAAACGCAGCCTGGAATGTTATCCGGTGCCATGGATGCTGTGTTTTTGGCTTTAGAGAGTGCAGCTTTTACCTGCGTATTTGTGATTACAGGAACTCTGCATTCTTCCTGTAAAGATATGGGCCCTTTAGGGGGTGGGGGTTAAAGTTAGCACTGAACCTATCTGCCAGGATTTTGGCAATATCAGTTGGTTCTGTAATTTTCATGCCTTTGTGCTGTAACGCAGAGCAGATGTGGGTGTTGACATCGAGATTCTTGACATAGCTATAGAGTGCTTTGTGGTTGTCCTTAGAATTAGTGGCAATTTTATTTTCATAGCTAGCTTTGGTGGACCTTATAAGGGATCTCAGCTTCTTACTGAGGCTGACCAGAGAGCTCCTCCACTCATGGTATTTTACTCTCTTTTACAACAGTTTCTTCCTTCTTTTGTACAGCTTGTTCATGGCAGGGGACCACCAGATTGGCATCCTTTTTTTGGAGGATAGCGTCTTGGTTTTGTTTGGGATAGCACAATCCATGCACTTGTGTAAGTGCTTATAGAGTGCATTTGTGTAGGATTCAGCAGTTGTAGCTGTATTGTCCATCTGCATGGGTGTCATGAAGTTCAACAATTCTGTCTTAAGAAGCATGAAGTTGGCTTTGGAGACATTTTTTACCATGGGTTTCCTTAATGGGGGGTGGGGGCGGGATGTTGATATCAAGGGTGATTAGCTTATGGTCGGATCGGACCAACAAGGAGTTGACTTCAGGTGTGGAACACCAGTCACTCATGTTGGTAATGACTAGGTCTAGGATATTGTTGCCCCTGGTGGGGGTATGGATAAGTTGATCCAAGGCATTGGAGTTTATGAATTCCAGAAAGCATTGAGCTAAGCAGTTGGTACACACGTAGTTTTCCCAGTTAATGGTGGGGTAGTTGAAGTCACCCATTATTAGGGTGTTTGGTTGAACCCTAATATTTTCCAGTACATCAAGGAAAGAGGAGTCTGAATCCTGGGGCATGGTGGGGGATCTGTAGCAAGCTACAATTTGGATTGCAGTTTTGCCAAGAGTTAGTTGCACTTGGATAAACTCTGATGCATTATGCTGAACAACTAGCCTGGAGGTGTGGATATCCTTAATGAATATGGACACACCACTGCCTTTGGTGTTTCAGTCCAGGTTACATGGCCATAAAGTGTGGTATGAGTTATAGCCTAGTAGTGCAGGAGTGCTCTCTGGAGCCTTGAGCCAGGTCTCAGTCACTGCACAGATATTGATGTTCTCCATTTTAAGGAGTGCCTTGAGTGAGTGCATTTTGAGATTTAGACTTCTAACATTGAGTAGCATTACCCTTAATTTTTGCTTCCCTGTTCCCGTTACAGTGGTGAATTTGTTATTTGAACCTTGCCTAAAAAAGGCACTATAGGGGCAGCAAGAGCCTTAGCCAGTATCCGGAATCCCAGGGGCAACAGGTGCAGGCTATCTGTGGCAAAGCATCATTGTCTGTCGACCATGTCATCCCAAGCAGACAGATACTGGATCCCCTTAGAATTACATCAGAAGCTTAGCCAATTGTTGAAACCAATCATTTTGTCCTTGTACTGCGGTATCATTCGGGATGATGGCAGAATGCTACTCAGGACTAGGGTCATACCTGCCTGGGCTACAAGGTTGGAGATCGGAGAGCTCTTCCATGTCTCTTTTCATGTAGTCCAGGGAGGTACATCTCAGGTCATTCACACCAACATGGACAATGACAGAGTCATATTTGTACTTGTTGTGGAGTGACCTGAGTGTGTGGGTTATGTGGCGGATCCTGGCACCCGACAGGCAGCTGACAGTAACCTTCTCCTTGTTTAGCCTGGTGACTGGGACATCAGTATGCCTGACTATAGAGTCACCTATGACCAGTGTGTTGGGTACGTTGTTTTGCCTTATTGGCTGTGGTTGAGTGGCACACTGAGTCTGTGGGCTATGTGTCATTTGGGTTGTGTTGGGGGATGGAAGTTGCTTGCGTTTCTGCTTTGGAGGTCTCTGTTGCTTAGACAGATTATTATTGAGAGCCTCAGTGAATGTTTTTGTGTTACTATGTGTGGATTTTGGTGGTGTAGATTTAGTGAGACTATGTGATGAGTGTGGTGTGGTGCAAATATTTACCTTCTCCTCATGACTGTCAAGTTCAGTTGTGGTTGGAGAGAGCTTTACTTCCAGTTTGCCTAGATAAGTGCATCTCTCATAGGTTGTAGTGTTGGGTGGTAGGAGGAGAAGGTTGTCTATGTACATGAGGCAATTTCTACATTGCCTCAAGATGCCCAGATTCATCAGATAGACAGGAGAGAGCACTGTGAGCTGACCATTGGACATGCCTGAATAAAAAACTATTTTCATCTAGATAAGTGAGGAAAGTGAGTACAAGAGCTGTTTTTCTCTAAGCAAATGAGAAATGTAAGTACAAAAACTGTTTTCCTCTAGGTAATGAGGAAGATTGAGTGCTATAGTAATTAGTAGCTTATTTAGTGCTTACAAGTTCTGAACACGTGCTGAGAATGAATAAGCAAATTTAAGTGGTAAAACTAAGAATCTGTATCTGCACTAGACAAGTTAAAGGACAGAAACAAGTGCAAATGCAGGCTTTCAAATCAGAAAGTTGAGAGAGATGGAAGAGAGTGCCCAAACGGCCGATAACTACAATTTCTGGGCCAGAACCACTCTTTATGTGGTAGACAGGTTACCTAGTGCTTACCACTCCCACTGATAAGCTAGAAGGCTTCCTTCCAACACAGAAAGTCTTGGGGGGCTCAGAAGCTTACATACAGTCTTGGATACAGCAAATCTGTATCTGGAACACTAGTTACAGGAAAGGTAGGAAACAGGCTTATATTGGCTAGGGTCCATATTCTGTTATTATACTTAACTATTACTAATGCCATAATGCCTTCTTTATCTTTATACTTATAAATGATTTCTGGGTGAATCACATTTGTTTTCCATAAAATTGTTACCCTTTTTGTCTTTGTCTTATAAGTGGATTGCACCAATATCCTTAGGATTCCATTTGTAATTGCCATTTGTTCTGAAATGATTTTCTTGAAGGAAGACAATTTGTGCTTTGTTCAGTTTTAAATATTTCAGTAGATTTGATCTCTTGCTAGGATTGTTTCAGGTGCACCCGTTAGGGGTCACCACAGCAGATCAGCTGTTTCCATTTCTTCCTGTCCTCTGCATCTTGCTTTGTCACACCAACCACCTGCATGTCCTCTCTCACCACATCCATAAACCTTATCTTAGGCCTTCCTCTTTTCCTGTTACCTGGCAGCTTCATCCTTAGCATCTTTTTCCCAATATACTCTGCATCCCTCCTCAGCATATGTCCAAACCAACGTAATCTTGCCTCTCTGGCTTTGTCTCCAAACCTTCCAACATGGGCTGACCCTCTAATATACTTATTCCTAATCCTGTCCATCCTTGTCACAACCAAGTCTCTGACACGTCAAGCTCTGACTCCTGCCTTTATTGTCAATGCCACTGTCTCCAACCCATATAACATAGCTGGTCTCACTACTCTCTTGTAGACCTTTGTTTTCACTCTTACTGGTACTCATCTGTCACAAATCACTCCTGACACTCTTCTTCACCCACTCCATCCTGCCTATACTCTCTTCTTCACCTCTCTTTCACACTCAACATTAGTCTGAACTGTTGATCCCAAGCACTTAAACTCATCCACCTTTCACACCTCTACTCCCTGCATCCTCACCATTCCTCTATCCTCCCTCTCACTCACACACATATATTCTGTTTTAGTCCTGCTGACCTTCATTCCTCTTCTCTCTAGAGCATATCTCCACCTCTCCAGGGTCTCCTCCACCTGTTCCCTACTCTCACTACAGATCACAATGTCATCTGCAAACATCATAGTTCACAGGGACTCTTGTCTGATCTTGTCTGTCAACCTGTCCATCACCATTGCAAATAAGAAAGGGCTCAGAGCTGATCCTTGATGTAATCCCATCTCCATCTTAAACGCATACATCACTCCCACCGCAGACCTCACCGCTGTCACACTACCCTTGTACATATCCTGTACAACTCTTACATACCTCTCTGACACTCCCGACTTCCTCATACAATACCACAACTCCTCTCTAGGCACCCTGTCATATGCTTTCTCTAAATCCACAAAGACACAATGCAACTCCTTCTGACCTTCTCTGTACTTCTCTATCAACACTCTCAGAGTAAACATTGCATCTGTAGTGCTCTATCCTGGCATGAAACCATACTGCTGATCATTAATCATCACCTCCCCTCTTAACCTAACTTCCACTACTCTTTCCCATAACTTTATGCTGTGACTGATCAATTTAATCCCTCTGTAGTTACTACAGCTCTGCAAATCACCCTTATTTTTAAAAATTGGTACCAAAACACTTTTTCTCCATTCCTCAGGCATTCTCTCACTTTCCAAGACTTCATTAAACAATCTAGTTAAAAACTTCACTGCCATTTCACGTAAAAACCTCCATGCTTCCACAGGTATGTCATCTGGACCAACAGCCTTTCCGTTCTTCATCCTCTTCATAGCTATCCTTACTTCCTCCTTGCTAATCTACTGCACTTCATGATTCACTATCTGCACATCATTCAACCTTCTCTCCCTCTCATTCTCTTCATTCATCAGCCCCTCAAAGTACTCTTTCCATCTGATCAACACACTCTCCTCGCTTGTGAGTACATTTCCCTCATTATCCTTTATCACCCTTACCTGCTGCACATCTTTACTAGCTCGGTCCCTCTGTCTAGCCAATCGGTACAGGTCCTTTTCTCCCTCCTTAGTGTCCAACCTTTTAAACAACTCTTCATATGCCTTATCCTTAGCCTTCGCCACCTCTCTCTTTGCCATGCACCTCATCTTCTTATACTCTAGTCTACTTTCTTCACCTCTTTGACAATCCCACTTCTTCTTTGCCAACCTCTTTCTCTATATACTTTCCTGTACTTCTTCATTCCACAACCAGGTATCCTTGTCCTCCTTCCTCTTTCCAGATGTCACACCAAGCACCTTTCTAGCCATCTCTCTTACTAGCTCTGCTGTAGTTACCCAGCTATTTGGTAACTCTTCACTGCCACCCAGTGCCTGTCTTAACTCTTCCCTGAACATCACCTCACAATTACCCTTTTTCAATTTCCACCATTTGATCCTTGGTGCTGCCCTCACACTCATCCTCCTCTTCTTGATCACCAATGTCATCCTACAAACTACCATCCTATGCTGCCTAACTACACTTTCCCCTGCCACCACTTTACAGTCTCCAATCTCCTTCAGACTGGCTCTTCTACATAAGATATAATCCACTTGTGTGCATCTTCCTCCACTCTTGTATGTCACCCTATGCTCCTCCCTCTTGTTAAAATACATATTCATAAAGATAATAAAGTTAAATCCATCTTAGGTTATTTAGACTATGTATTTTTTGTTTTATTGTGACTATTAAACATTTTCGTCTGATAACTATAAAGTATATGTTTAAGCTTTTAAAGGAAATTATCAGTTTTAAATTTTGAGTGTTTACCAATAAAGTAATGTTTTGGTCAGGCATACTAAAAATGTTTTTGTGAAATAAAAAAATTAAATTAATAAATGTTAACAAAACTACGATCTGCACTAGTGTTGGAATGAAAATAATTCCTAATCTGATGGATAAACCTAAGTCCATCATATTATCACTCATATCTTGATAATCCAGAACATCTGAGCTCCATAAATTGCATTATCATATGGAGAATATTTGAAATAGGAATAAGCAATATTTATATTATTTTGAACAAATATAATACTATTGTAGATTAGACAGAATTATAATACAATATAAATGTCTACTTACTGTATAAGCAATTAATATTTACATGAAGATAGATGACAAGCAATTTGATCATAGTAAAGTAGGATGTATCGTATATAAAACCCCAGTAAAAGATTATAGCACAGTTATTTAACATATTCATCCTTACTGATGAAGTTTTTCAAGACATTACTTAATATAAATAGATGGTAATACTATTTATACCTAATGTTTATAATACAATGTATTTTACTGGATATATCAGAAGTTATATTTCATTGTTTGCCAGTATTTAAGTAATCACTTTGTTTGTTGCTAACTTACTTAAAGCATCAAGTTTGTTTTATTTAAACAATGATGAAAGTTAGTGCATTTTAATTATCAGTGCATCCCTCTTCCCCCCCGTTTCCTATACATAAGGATTTTCATATCTGTCATTTCTTATTATAAAATGAGTGAAATTATAGGTTAAAAACAACAAATTCATTTATTTCGATTAATGATTACAAGTTCCCTTTCCATATTCATAAATTGTCATTTTATCGCATATACTGAAAGTTTTTAGATTTAAATGGCAACATTCTATTATGTATAATCAGCAAAGGTTAAACTGAGTGATTATTGTCAATTTAATACTATTTGTTCAGAATGTGATTGTTACATTCTGTGATATTCCTAGTTCAGGCTTCTATTGTTTCCCTTGAACAACTTTGTCAGTTTGATGTCCTGTATAAACATTAGTTAGCTTGGTAACAGCTTAGGTATTATGTATGGTCAAGATGGGTTACAAAACCACAATTCAAGTTAAAGCAACTACATGACATGTTATGCACATTTACTTATATGATAAAATCATCATGCTTCCCCTTTATGTTCAATATAGTGTATGTCATTTATGACAAGTTAAAACAGTAGCATTATTATACACAAGCCCATGTTATTAAACTGAGTGTCTATTGTCAATTTAATACTATTTGTTCAGAATATGATTATTACATTCTGTGACATTTCAAGTTCAGGTTTCTATTGCTTTTCTTGAACAACTTTGTCAGTTTGATGTCATGTATAAAACATTAGTTACCCTGGTAACCACTTAAGTATTATATATGGTCAAGATGGATTACAAATACAAATCAAGTTAAAACAATTACATGACTTTTTATGCACATTTACTTATATGAGAATATCATCATGCTTCCCCTTGATGTTCAATGTAGTGTAGGTCATTTATGACAAGTTAAGACAGTAGTGTTATTATATACAAGCCCATGTTATTAAATCCTGTCTTTAATATCTAAATTCAGCAGACTTCATCTTGTATGACGATTATATATTTTATGTCTAGTTTTACTAAAATCATACATTACAAAACTATTGTGTCTTTTTTTGGCTGTTGCTTAGTTATTTGAGATACCACAAGCTGTAATGTTTATTCTTATTATTAGCACCTTCCAAGCATGTTTATGCAATCCATAGACTTTAAATTATGAGACCCTTCTAGTTTCTTATTTGTTATAAGTACATTTCCATCCTTACATACACACATATCAGTACTTCAAGCATGGACAACAATGCCCAACCAGTTTTGCCAGAATGCCATTCACTAGTTCATGTGGTGTGTTTCCAGGCTGTTCTTAAAATAACCAAACCAGTATTTGTCCTGTTCCATTTTACCAGCCTGTTCCATGCAGTGGCCTGTCTGCCAATGAACCATTCAACACACCTTCCATTCCCACAGATATTTCCGCGAAGGAAATCTGATGACTCTCTAGCACTTCCTGGCAACCCCAAACACCCCCTAGAATCAGCTATCCCAATATGCCCAACAAATCCGAGTAATCTCACCTCCCAGACCACTGCAAAGGGCACTGCACAAGACCAAGTGCTCTTAGTCTTTCACAATAACTCAGACTTCCACTCTTATGTAAGTCCTTAATGTGTTTGGACCAAAAATACATTTTAAATATAAAATTGCACTTATATATATAAATATTTTTTTTAATCAAGACTCAACTTAATGAGCTAAACAAAGTGCTGGGAGACCATCAATGTGTGTACATGTCATTTAAAACAACCCTTTTATTATATGTATTTTTTAAACCAAAAACATCATTGCCGAGAATCATCTCGGAGGCTCCTCAGAGCCATTAAGCATTATGGTCACTATGTCTCCATTACCACAGCAACCTGGGAGCGTCTGTTTCTGTTAGTGTGTCTGTGTACAGCATACCAGAGGCTTGCGATGCACCTGAAGCAAAGCTTCACTTCACTGCAACTTCAAGCCTAAATTCCCTCCCTTTCAGTGAGGCAGCAGCCAGGAAATGAAAAGAGAGCAAACAGAAAAAAAAAAAAAAAACTGCCAGCAAGCCACCACAAGAGACAACACACTCCTGCAGTCCTCCCTCCTCTCACTCAGCAGATGTACAAAGAAATAAACCATTCTCTGCCAAAATATTCCAAATCACAGTTCTATCCACCCCCATACCCTGGATCCAGGCTAAAACACCAGATGTCTCTTCCTAATACACAAGCATCAGTAAACCTCGATCATAAGCCACAACCCACAGCTTCCCGGAGGCAAAAAAGGCAACATATAACAGCTGCTAGACACAGCTGCATCCACGCACACCATATCAGGATTGATCAAACAGCACTCGTAGCTGTGATACCTCCCATAATTGCTATTAACAATATTTAAACAGAATAATGATGACATTTGTACTAAGAGCTTGCTCCTATTATTTAACCAGGATGTACATGACCTTTCTAAATCATACTTTAACTGAAGAAGGCATTTGTCTCCATGACAGCATTTTTTTTTCAAAACACTCTACTGTTTCTGCTATTATTTATTATGTTAATTTGTTACATTTGAGTCTGAACTCTGATGGATGGTACCTTGTTGAATTAGTTAATTAATTATTTAAATTATTATAAGTAAAATCAATGAAAAATGAACACAATAAGTATTCAATGAGTTCAAGTAGGGGAATAGAAACTTCTATGTTTGTATTATATGTTGCTTTGTTTGGCTTATATATAATGCAAATAGTAACCCATCTTGACCTACCTTTGTTTGTAAAGAATTACTGGACTCTTTGAACATTCTGAATAAATCATTACTGTTTCTCAGTTGTTTAAGAATCCCTCATTTTTTTAAAAATAAAAACAGATGACAAGTGATGTACCATATCAGTTGATACTTGGAGAGATGTAGTTGTAAGAGTTATTTTTTGGGACAGCTATCTTGGAATCAGTTTTTTTGTTTCTTTTCTAGCATCAGTCCAAGCAAGGATTTGTTTCTTTTATTCTTTTAAGAGTAGGGGCCATCCATTCCATTTCTTTTGGGATAGACACTATGTTGTTGTTTTTGATGAATATAGTTGCTTCTTCTAAGTCATTAAAGGTTCTCATCTCATTGGCAAAACGTATTTTTATCTTGGCTGGAAAGGCCAGCTGTGCTTTAATGTTGTTTTGTTTCAACAGTTTTTTTTTTTTTATTGGCCAGACTTTTTTACTTTGTTCTAGTATTCTGGAAGAATAATCATTGTCAAACTTTATCAGGCTTTGATTGTATTTTAAGGGTGATTTTCTCCAAGCAGATTTTAATATTAGTTCCTTGTCCAGAAATGAAAGACATTTTATAACTATAGATCTAGGTGGAGTATTTGTTGAGTTAGAAGCAGGTTTTCTTAGTGTTCTATGTCCCCTTTCAATGCCAAATGAAAGTCCCTCTTTCAAGTCTAAAAATTCAGGAATCCAGGTTGTTAAGAATGAAATAATGTCTTCTCCTTCAGTGTTTTCAGGGAGACCAAAGATCCTTATGTTGTTTCTCCTTTCCCTGTTTTCTAAGTCATCTATTTTGTTAGGCAGCCATGTATTCTGTTTAAGCAAGATTCTTTTTGGAATTCTTCCGCTTTGAGTCTCCCTTCAATGTCATTTAGAGAAGTCTCGTTATTTTTGATGATGTTGCTGTAATAGTTCCTTATCAGTCTGATTTTGAGAATTTAATTTGAGGTTTTCAAAGTCATTTGTAAAGCCAGCCATCTTCAAAGATATTTCCTGTAAGGTAGATGTCATCAGTTGCAGTTCTTTTTTCAAAGCAGCATCTGGATGAGAATTCCTTGAGTTGTTCGGATTCAGTGACACAATATATCTCCAAGTTGCTTAACAGGAAAATTTTTGTATATCTCCACCAACATTGATATTTATGTAGTTTAGTAGTTTATCTATAGATTTCCGACATTTTAAATTTGAAAAAAAGTAAAATTTTCCTATATTATTATAATACTAGTTTATGGAGCTCTCAACATTCACTGCTCTCAGTTGGCCATCAGGCTCCACCTCTCAACATTTCCTTTTTTTGTGTTTGTAACTGCCAATTACGCTAAGGTAGAAATTGAAAAGCACCATTGAATCAGTTTGCCTATCCAGTTAGAAATGTAAATAAATACAATTAAATACTTACATAAATAATTAAACAAGTAAAGGATCATACTTTAAATTAATTTGAAAAAAAATGCACAGTTTTCCATCATATATAAACTATAATTTTATTTTTTAAAGGTTATATATAGTTTTTTAAATAAATGCATAACTGACCTAACTTTGAATTATACTGGATAACTTATTGCTTGTTTATTAGAAAATATGTTGCCCAAATTCTGTTTGAAAGCATAGCATGAATACTGAGGGAAGTTATTTTTTATAATACCAGCAAATTAAATTATCATCTGTCTCTGAAACTCTGGTCAGGGATAGCACAGGAAGGTTATACTTTAATTAAATACTCCAAAGGATATTAGGTTTTATTTTATTATGTGTGATAACTTAATTGTACACAATTATTTTTTTTCTTTTTATGTAATTACATACTGTCAGGCTTTTTCCCAACTGACTGATTCTCTTATATTTTCTTTTAAGATGCAACAAAGTAATGACATTTTTGCAGTAAGGCAGGAAGAATAGCTGTTTCTTGTTTAGACCTTGGTATTTTTATAGTTTTGACAGAAAGTCATGAATAGTAAGAAAATACATGCAAAAGAGTTAAACTGTCTGCCAGTATCTTTCTTCTAGACTGTAAGGCCAATATAGGGTTTGGAAGTAGTGTTCAAAAGACACTAAAAAGATTTATTCATTGGTTTATTGCCCTTCAAACAGCTTACATGACTACAGTCTAGATGCAAGAGTATAAATATAATCATTGGGAAGAAATATAATTAGTAATAGGGAATGTTTTAAAGATTATCCTCTGATAAATTATGTTAATGAATTTCATATTTCATAAACATTTATGATGTTTATGAAATATATATTTGAAGTGCCCTGAAAAACTTGAATCCTTTGCACTAGGTCAGCTATCACATACCCTACTATTAAATATAGTTTCAGAAATTGCATACTGTTGCTTTTTCCAGTGATTTACATGACGTGGTATGGCAGTTGGAGCAGAAGTTTAAGGCTTTGAGTTGTTAATGAACTGTTTCTTGTGTCCTGTGGTTTGATTCCCTCAGCATCTATTTGTCTATTGTGCAACTCTGAATAAGTCACTTGAACACAGATTGATCTAGGACAATTGGGAAACTGGGACAGTTACTTCAATGAGCTCCTGGACCACATGTCTAGTAGCTACTTCTGAGATAGACAGGGTTCCCTGACATTTGTACTCACGTTGAAGAATAACAATTTTAATGAAAAACAATAATATGGTGAGTCCACTAGGCCACTGGCCTCTTTTCAGGACACACCTGTAGTGGTCTTCATACTCACAGGTGCAGTTTGATCAGGGCAGCAATGAATGTCCCATACTCTTTTTAATAGAAGTCACAGGATCGTTTTTCATTCATTGGTGCTATCACTGACTCAAGTAGATGGGGCCTTGGTTTACTGTCTCATCCAAAAGGATGGAGCAATCAGAAGAGCAACTCTCCCCTCCCCACCCACGCATCACGTTACCCATCAGTATCAGTACTGCAAAATGAATGCAAATGTGTGGAGTGGGAATTCTGTGAAGTCACTGACACAGCTATTATTGTGTTGTTATTATAGATAAATATGGATCATTAAAGAAAAAAATGCATGGATTAGAAAGTGCATCAGATTTTAAGAATGAATAATGGCAAAGATGAATAAATTAATGCATTCATTTACGGTTCTCTTGCCTAATAAAGTTGTGGTGAATGATGCTTTTGAAACTGGGAAGTGGGGGAGGTAGCACTTATTGGAAATGGACTTCAAAACAATGTGAGATTGGGAACAGACTGCATTGGACTAACTTCCATCCTATATTCCAGTTCTGAAAGTGATAGGTAGATGAGCGCCAAGAAAAAGACAGACTTCAGACAGAAGGACACAAGTGTCAATTAGATACTGGAGAATTGGGGTACAGGCAGGTAGCAAAGCTCAGAATCTAGAGGTAACATAAGCAAGTGCTCAATTTAATCAGGTCTCTTTCTCCATTATCTGATAAAGTGAGTCAGTTTGTAGTTTCTGTCATATTGAAAGTAACATGCATAGGTGATAGGAAAACTTCAGGTAGCCAAATTTATGAAGTAGGAATAATTTGTACCCCTAGTGTTCTACATCAGTGTATGGATTTGTCTTTATTGTTTTGTGACATGTGTTTGGAGGTTTGTTTCCCCCAGTAATGAGTTGATGCCATGTAGATAGCATTGAGACTATGGGTAGAGTATGCTTCCAATTGGAAGAGCTGAAGTGGCTTCTAGAAGCCTTCTACAAGACAGTTAAACTAACAGAGTAAGAGTGGCTATGGCTATTGCCTTCTCTAGATGAAGGTGGTTATGTGTGCTGTGATGCTGAAGTGTACTATGGGAGGGTGGGTTTCCCCACAGGTAGAGGACTGAGAGTACGTCCTACTGATTTTGCTATTAGGTGGAAAGCTGTGCAGCTCAAACAGCATGAAAGACTGGAAAATTAGGAGTTGAGGGAAGCTATGTTATTGTATTAGGTATGGTTCTGAGCTGAGCTCTACAGCTGTTGCTGCCTTGATCTATATTTGGCATATCCGAATTGATAAAGTTAGTAGTGTTAGGCTGAGGTCAAAATAGTTCAGACAGGCTGTAAAATGTAGGTCCTCAGGCTTCATGCCCTTGGTTAACCTGAGACTGTGAATATGTATTAGTTATTAACTGAAGATGTTAGAAAGTAACACTTGGTACAAATGGTACTGATAAAAATGGGAAGTATAAGATGAAATTAACTGATTAAAATGTAAATCCAATGATAACAATATAGAAATCCAAAAATGATTAACGGCAAATGAGTGCATTTGTTTAATTGTCTTACCTAATAAAGTTGTAGCCAATAATGCGCTCAGATATGGAGCTGTATTTCCTGGGAAGGAAGTTCAATGCAACTCATGCTTCCATTGGGAGGCTTTGTCCTTGAATCGTACAAATTAGGTTTAGTAGTTTTGCTAAAAGTTCATGAGGTAGTTTGTGGTGTTAGTTGCTGGATTGCAGACACGTTAATTATAACTTCACTGTAAAAAATGTATTTTATAGTTCACTTTCCTATTTATTTGCAGTTTGATAACCAAGTAAGTGATCTGGTCCATTGACAGTTTTCAGTCATGACCTGGGTATAAAGGTACATTATTAAAATACAAGAATCTGAACACTGACATAAGTAATAATAAAAAGATACCACATTCTACAGAATATCAACTGTCCTTTTCAGAGACTCAGAAATCATACAGCAGCATAATGCTTGTTAACAGAGTTCCAATTTCTTTTAAAAATACTGGATTATACAGCTGCTTTTTCAAAACAGTAAAACATTTAAAAATGCTCCCACTCATTTAGGAGAGAGAGTCGACCTTATTATCCCTCCTTCTGCAGGTTTTGAAGGAGTACAAATGGCTCTTCAGTGGGGACTGTTTGGGCCTCTATATGGTACAGTAAGCAGCTGTTTGCCATTAGCACTGGCTGCATTAGGAGACAGGTGCCTAACGCTTTCTTAGAATCAAAAATGAAAAAAATGGGATTACCTGGCGGAACAAGGTGTAATTGTGCAGGTATTGGGTCATTACTATTATTTATAATTTTAATTAAATAACACCATGCTGTGCTGCATACTCTAACTGAAGCATGTTGCTGATGAGTGGAACAGACATTTTCTTTGCCATTGCCAGCCAACTTATAAGATAGTATGCAGTTTTTTCTGGTTTACTTCCAACACACTGAAATCCCTTACCATGACTGTTCACATCCCTGAATCAGAACAGCATAAAACCATCAAGCCAACTGGTCAGAATGTCGATTCATTTTGAAGGAAAGAATCGACATTTGACAATGACTGGACCACTCACCATCCAAAAAATACATTGACTATCAAACATACATACTTCTCCACGCCCCTCAGCCATCCACACCCCCTGTTGCTTATATATTCTAACTCCAAGAATGCACTACGGTGAGGAAAAAGGTAAGTTTCCTGATCCGCACTGTAGTGCAATCCACTTAAAAACACAGACACTCAAAACTGCGAACACACGTTACATGTCAACGTTTCAGAGTCAACAGGATTTGCGCTCGCAGTTTTGCCTCTTTGCACCTCTCCATTTGACTTTCTGACAGTCATGCTAAGCGCTTTCAATATTTTGATAGTAAACAATTTTTTTCATTTAGGCAGCTGAACTGAAAAGTACTATGAGTATAGGAGAAAACCTCTAGCAGAACCAGAATAATAAATATTCAACAAAATGTTAACTATGTGCACGTGTGTGTGTGTGTGTGTGTGTGTGTGTGTGTGTGTGTGTGTGTATATATATATATATATATATATATATATATATATATATATATATATATGGGTCCACTTCTAAATCTCGAATCTCAACATCTCTAAATTCAAAATACTGAAACCAAAATCTCAAAAGCTCAGAATACTGAAAGCTCAAAATAATGAAACTCAAAATATCGAAAAAAAAACACAGGACAACACTAACTATATTGCAGCACAACTACATACAAAAAGATATTACTCTTCTCTAAGTATAGGCAGGGGGGCAAGCCCCCTGCAACCCCCATGTAGGGGGGGCTGCGCACCCCACACCCCCTGCTACTTAAATATATCAACCCTAAGATCGCACTTCACTACACTAAGATGAGTTATGTTGTAGTATAGAAAATTAGAAGTGAACATGACTAAGGTTACAACAGACAGTTATGAAGCACGTAACGGTATGTTTGCCATTTTCTGCTGTGTAGTGCAATCTCGGAGTTGATATATTTAAGAAGCTAGGGGTGTGTGGGGTGCAGCCTTTCACATGGGGGTGCAGGAGGGCTTGCTCCCCTGCTTATACTTGGAGAAGCGTAATATGTTTCTGTATGTAGTTGTACTGCAATATAGTTAGTGTTGCCCTGTGTTTTTTTTTCGCTATTTTGAATTTCAGTATTTTGAGTTTTCAGTATTTTGAGCTTTAGAGTTTTTGGTTTCAGTATTTTGAATTTAGAGATTTTGAGATTCGAGATTTAGAAGTGGACCCATATATACACACAGACACACAGACACAGACACACACACACACACACACACTCACGCACACACACACACACACACACACACACACACACACATATATATATATATATATATATATATATATATATATATATATATATATATATATATATATATATATGAGCAAATGTTAAGGATATCAAAAACGCCGGACCTCAAACTCATTATTGTGCAGGGCTGCACCCCCCGACACCCTCCGCTAAATATATATTCCAACTCCGAGATCACACTACAGTGAGGAAAGGGCAAATATAATATTCCGACCTTCACTGTACATCGACATTCTACACATATGATATAGACCCTATATATATATATATATATATATATATATATATATATATATATATATATATATTACTACATACCAGTGTTTCAGTACAAGGCTAATCTTCATGAGTGCATTCAGACCAATAAAAGCAAACACCACTAACTATAGACATGCTACAGACTCAGCCTTTTCCAACCTCATCAATTTAACATAAGTAGATTGTCTATTTATAATTTAGAAACGCATGGCTTTAAACCAAGCCTAATGTCCATAAACATTAGGGTGTCTGTAAAATATCCCAAATGAAATCCAAAGAAAAACATTAAACAGTCACCCAAACAGACCATTCAGTAAAACTGCAAGAAAAAAACAGTCAAACTAGAATATTCTCTGTGTAATACCTTAAACCTCTTATAGTGGAATCCCATGGGATATATGCAAATGATTCCTTAACAGATTTCAGTCAATGGCTATGGATGTCAAGCCTGATTTTAAGCTAAGCTTCTATATCTCTATAAATTAGTGATATGGCATCTTTGTATAAGCTTAATTTGTTCATTTGGTAAGATATGTTCTCAGAAACAGGTGTGACAGTATGAGCAACATAAGTAAATCTAAGATTAACAAGGCTAAATCTGATGGCTAAAGCATAAACCATAGCAGTTGAGAGGTATGTCTACAAGGAAGAAGAACAACAGAGACAATAACTACGTTTGTTTCAAGTAGTCACCTGGCAGACTTGTTTTACTGAATATTTTTATAGATTTTATGTGTTAGTCCTGATTACAGCAGGGGGTTGGAGGAGTAATCAATATTATGGTGCCCTTTCATATTCTTTTATCTTTTTTTTTCAAAGGCATTTCTCTTTCATTACCATTTTCAATATATTTCACGGAACAGAAACTGTGTAACTGAGTTGCTATTTTAAATAATTGAATGATAACTTAATGTTGAACTGTTCTCCATCTTCCTGTGGTTAACACTGGATTTACAATGGGCATGTTGATTGTTATGCCCAGCCAGTGTGCATGTCGATTCTCAGCTGGAGCGCCTTCTGGTCGAGTGACGTTCAAAAGACATGCGTGAATGGGTGTGCCTTTGTTGAAGGCTGGGCATTGGGCTGGCACCTCGGCACCGTAAAAATCAACTGCCAATCATTAGCGGACCGGAGTTCCGCTGTGGCAAACCCTAACCGGGAAAAGCCGAAAAGAAAAACAACAACTAAGGTTTCATTGTATAATTCTATATATACTGGAATTAAGAAATATTCTTTCTGATAGCTAATTGTATTGCATATGGTTTTAATCAGAAGAAAGTAGACCTTAATGTTATCAAATAATTAAATCTAATGGACACTGCTTTGATTAAAATGAATAGAACGCCATCTTACTAAAATCTATAAATACATACTATCAAATTAAATGTACAGGAATAATAAATCACAATATTGCTTAGTTTAATTAATTAATCAACACATTGTAGACTCAGAAACATTACTAATTTTAAATAAATGAATGGCAATGGTTGAGAGGCTGCTTTGATGATAGTAAAAAAAAAAAAACACTCAGGTTGCCAAAGCAACTCTGATGTTTTTGGTCTTTGAAATTTAAAACAAGAAAACAGTGCAATGAAAAAGTTTAGCTCCCTGAATGTTGTCTTTTAAGATTTGTAACTCACCTTCAAAAAGCAGTTGGTATGTTTGCAGCTGAATGGTCACATATGTGAATGCGTGTACATATTTGTGCATGCTTTGCCATGCATTTGTGTGCATTTGTGTGTGCATGTGAGTGTGTTTGCATATCTTGTGTACTTGTGTGGGTTCATGTTTTTGTGTATGTATGTGAGGTGAGATAGAGGCTAGGATTTATAGAGGAGAGTGCAGTGCTAATGTTCGGGAAGCTGAATGCGCAAAGCACCAGGGGACAAGGAACATGCAACACAGGACAGCCACAGTAATAACACAAAGATTATTGCTATGGTAACAAATATCAGGAGCAGTGATGCAGCAGTAGGTGATATGAATGGGTGCTATGGCATGCTCTCATATCAGAAGTAGTACATGCTGATGTGACCAATGCAGGTGCACATGGCTCCAACCAGCATACTGTCAGAAGAAATATAGAGCAGCAGATTATAGGCAGTTATGGGTGTGTCCAACTTACTTGCAACCCCTTTCATCATGTAAGTGGAGAAGAAATGGGGTAGATAGGAAACTAGTAGAGGAGTGAACAACAAGTAGAGGTAAAATCATAATCATAACACATGAATGTTGTGAGGGGTCATTTGTTATGGTATAGAGTTGGCTTTTTAAAAACAGAAGCATTGATTAGAAAACTACTGAGAAATGGCTGTGGGTAGAATGCATGAAGGTGGACAGGTATGGGGGACAAAGAGACAAACATGGGACCCAGAATAAAACAGGGCTGGTATACACAAAAGGCAGGATGGACAGTGGGTGAACACATTAACAAACTTGAAAACAATAACTGCAACAAATGCTGAAAAACAACCACAGGTGGAAAGACAAATCCAAGGAACAAAATATAATCCACTGAGGCAAGTTATAATCCACTGAGACAAGTTTTAATTCCTAAAAAACAAGTTGTGTAAGAGCTTTTGTCTTGCTTCTATGAGCAAGACTTCATCAGACAAACAGAACTAATGTAAAATGCAGCTATTTAAAGTGTAGCTGTTTAAAATGTCACATGCTAAACATCAATTAGCTTCTAAAAGCAAAAGTGCAGATATTTAAAAACACCCCTCACCCTTAAGCTAGAACTGTGCAAATTATTATGGCAAATAAAATTGAATAAAGTCAAGTAGAATGCTGCTTCACAGGTTAACACCCCTGCTCAAAGAAATTTAAATAATAACAACAACCAAGTGCTGAGCAGAAGTGAAAGTGAGAGTATCTCGAAAAATGACAGTCCCAGTTATAAAATCAACGTAGTTTAATGCAGATAAGGTTAAACGGATAAGTGCTTTCAATGTATCAGCTTCATCAGATCCATGATCAAACCCCCTCACAGACAGTATATATAGAAAAAACATGAAAGTAATCAACCTATCAAAGAAATCAATTCAACTCAAGTCTCTACTTAAAGCCATAACATGCTGCGAAAGGTTACAGAGCGCAGCATAATACAAAAAATACATATCTACATATAATAGCTTACAACCTCATGTAAAATATATAGAATAAAAGACCTATGTATAGAAAACTGATGCACAGAAAACTGTGAAACATAGAGGCTTATTATAAACACTACCATATAAATAATGGCTCATTTATACTGAACCTGGGATCAATATTCCCCTACCAGCTCATATAAATATTATCCAGTCACACCCTTTACCTTCAGTAAACATCCTAATCTCTAAAAACATAAAAGCACATAAAAACATGACATATGAAAACTTATATATAATATACTAATACATAAAAAAGAGAGATTTCTAATACATGGGACTTATTGTTGTATGTATAAAAAATACTAAGTGGCTTTAAAACCTAGAATCATCTTACATGTCTACGCTGCCTCAACCTAGGTTTAATGGACGCCCTTTCATTTAAACCGAAACCCCTGTCAGCTCTTAGTAGTATTATCCAGTCACTTTCTTTGCCCTCGGTGAACGTCCTAACATCACCACCCCTAGAAGTTGGGGTGATGACTTCTAAAACTCTGAAAAGAAATTCATGGTCATGGCCTTTTGTGACGACATGCTTGGCTAAAGCATTGTGTAGTGTGCCTTTCCTAATATGGTACTTGTGCTCCCTCATCCTATCTCTAAGCGGGCGGTTGGTCTTACCCACGTAAAAGGAGGAACACAACTGGCACACTGCTAAATAGACCACATGAACAGTCATGCAATTAGCTTCCACAGTAGTGTGAAATACTCTTTTTAGATCTGGATGAAAAAACTCTACATTACTGTCAATGAAGGGGCAAAAATTGCAGTGGCCACAAGGTCTTGTACAACTGGTATTCGTAGGACGTTTATCCAATCTTGGATAGCACAACATCCTTTTCAAGTTGTGCTTGTTCCTAAAGAGGAATCGTGGAGCTTCCCCCACTATCTGCTTTAGGTCATCATCAACCTGCAGGATGCACCAAAACTTATTAACAATCTCCTTAATATCAGACTGATCTGAGGAATAAATTGTCGGAAACTTAACACAAGATTCAATCTTTCCATCCCCAATACTGCTTGGATTCATCGGTCCAAAATACGGCCTGGCTGTTGTTGAGCGTAAGTTATGTACCTCATCCAAATACTGATTGACCTCGTTCTCATTGTAGCCCCTTTCCACTAACCTCTTTCTCAGGTTATCTAATTCATTGACAAATCCTATATCCATGGGGTTCAACCTAGAGGTCCTGATCGCTTGTCCTTTCATGATATTCCTAAATATGAACGGTGGATGCATACTCGTTCTCATGAGTAGTGAATTACAGTGACAGGCCTTATGGTATACTCCTGTATTGATGATCTCATCAGATAACCTTTCCACAAATAAATCTAAGAACTCAATCTTATGCTCAGAAAAATGCATAGTGAACTTAAGGAAAGTAGTTAAACTGTTCATCATGGTATACATAGACTGCAATTGTGCTGGTGTCCCTCTCCATAAAACAAAAAGGTCATCGACAAAATGGAGATAGAACACTACATGCTCCCTAAACAGTGTTTCGCAAAACAACACATGTTCCTCCCAATGGGCTGAAAAGATGTTAGCATAGCTGTTCGCACAGGGTGTGCCCATAGCCACACCATCACATTGCCTATAAATAACATCTCTGAACATGAATAGATTGTTTTCAAGGACCAGTTCTAAAAAATGTACTATCAAATCAATCTTGATTTCCCCATGACCACTATGTTCCCTCAAATATTCTAATACATAGGTAAGTCCTAATCCATTAGGGATGACTGTGAATAGGGACTGGACGTCAAACGTTACAAAAAGACAATCAACTATGTTTCCTTGTTGTTTGATACAATCATAGAGGTCAACTAAGAACTGTTTAGAGTCTCGTAATACAAAGGTATTGTTGTTCAACACTTGCCTGAGATGTTTTTCTATAAAGACAGATAAATGTTCAGTGACCCACCCACGGCCAGAAACAATTGGTCTCATGGGTGGATCCTTAGGGTCTTTATGTATCTTAGGTAACCCATGTATAACTGGAATAACAGGTGTCTGGATATAAAGGAATTCATACAATTCCTTCCCAATTAAATTGCTCTGAAAAATATCAAGTAGAGTGTAACCTACATACCTAATTATATCCTTGAGAGCATCCACTGTAATCACTTCATAAAATTTATCATGCAACATAATTTCCATGGTTGCATTATAATGTGACATATCCATAACAACAACCCTGCCACCCTTGTCAGCTGGCCTGATGATGATGGTTGAGTCATTTTGCAGCTTCTTAAGACTTACCCTCTCATTGTGGGTGAGGTTATCAAACCCCATAGTTCTTCTCACCTTCCTATTATTATAATAATAACTATTATTATAATAACTATGAAACTCATCCTCCGTAAGTTTTAAAAATGCCACTGAGAAGTTATACAGGCTGCTCGACGCTATGGAGAGGGATTTCATGAAGTTAAAGCGTTTTAAAATGCAACGACTACACTTCCAGTTTTGCTTAGATAGGAACATCATACCTAGAGGGCTTTGCGTATTTACGATGCCAAGCCAGGGGCATGAATATCCAGATTTGCTAGCGCAATGGCAACATTTGAATATCGAGGTAAGCAGGAAATATTTGCAACTCCTCATAGACATTTTCCGTCCAGAGGAAGCAAAATTAATTGATAGCATTAGTATGATGCAACAGTCGCTTTTTGGAGAGTTTCCTTGTAAAGTGGTACAGCCACTTTTTGAAAATGTACTAGACAGTGTCCTAGCGTTTGAACGTAAATTGTTACAGCAGAAAAGGCATAAGGCAAATAGGGACATTACTGACTTTAAATCGGGCCATGTGTTCATGTGGCCCAGGAATGATTACAATGCTACTGTTCCTACAACTGCTCGTACTAATAGAGGACAAGAGCCTCATGAACTTGGACAAGTCTCTGTTACTAATGACAATAATACTGGGAACATCAAAGTAGATGTTAGGGCTCTGGAGTCCAATGTTGTTGATACTGTGGCTATATGTGATAATGTTATTACTAAAGAATTTTGTGTGTCTGAAGCTTGTATGAGTTCAGATAAAGGTGTGGGTGGTTCCTTGAATGGTGGACGACTACCTGTTAATGGAAGTTCCATAGATAACCATAATGATTCTATTGATGTAATACACATTATGCATCCTAGTATGCAGCCTGACACTAACTTATACCTTGAGGTGCGTGTCACCAAAGACAAACCTATATCAGCATGTGGGAAGTCTGATGTTGTGGTCAGACCAAAGGTAAGGATAGGGCCAGTAGAACCAACTAATAATGCAAGCCCCGACTTGTCTTTTCCTCTGCCCACACGCCTGGAGAAGGGCCCACGGAGGTCACGCTCCATGAGTCGAGGCAGACAGAAGAGGAAGTCGTCAGGGGAGCCTCTATCTCACCAAACCCTGAAAAAAATGTGGACGAACAAGCATTAGTCCACAATTTATCTAGTATGGCTGTAGGTAGGGATGACATTAGATTATTGAGTAAAGGATTGAATTTCATCCCAAAGGGTCAGAGTAGGCTGACTGATACCATTACTGATCTTAAGTTGTTTTGTAGGAATGTGATGCTGAAATATTTATATAAGGACTCTAATAATGAGTTAGTAGACAATAAAGATTTCACTTTTAAGAATCTCAGTGAATTTGTGCCAATACACCATCCTCTGGTAGAGGCATTTTTAAAACTTACGGAGGATGAGTTTCATAGTTATTATAATAATAGGAAGGTGAGAAGACCTATGGGGTTTGATAACCTCACCCACAATGAGAGGGTAAGTCTTAAGAAGCTGCAAAATGACTCAACCATCATCATCAGACCAGCTGACAAGGGTGGCAGGGTCGTTGTTATAGATATGTCACATTATAATGCAACCATGGAAATTATGTTGCATGATAAATTTTATGAAGTGATTACAGTGGATGATGTCAAGGATATAATGAGGTATGTAGGTTCCACTCTACTTGATATTTTTCAGAGCAATTTAATTGGGAAGGAATTGTATGAATACCTTTATATCCAGACACCTGTTATTCCAGTTATACATGGGTTACCTAAGATACATAAAGACCCTAAGGATCCACCCATGAGACCAATTGTTTCTGGCCGTGGGTGGGTCACTGAACATTTATCTGTCTTTATAGAAAAACATGTCAGGCAAGTGTTGAACAACAATACCTTTGTATTACGAGACTCTAAACAGTTCTTAGTTGACCTCTATGATTGCATCAAACAACAAGGAACATAGTTGATTGTCTTTTTGTAATGTTTGACGTCCAATCCCTATTCACAGTCATCCCTAATGGATTAGGACTTACCTATGTATTAGAATATTTGAGGAAACATAGTAGTTATGGGGAAGTCAAGATTGATTTCATAGTACATTTTTTAGAACTGGTCCTTGAAAACAATCTATGCATGTTCAGAGATGTTATTTATAGGCAATGTGATGGTGCGGCTATGGGCACACCCTGTGCGAACAGCTATGCTAACATCTTTTTAGCCCATTGGGAGGAACATGTGTTGTTTTGCGAAACACTGTTTAGGGAGCATATATTGTTCTATCGGCGTTTTGTCGATGACCTTTTTGTTTTATGGAGAGGGACACCAGCACAATTGCAGTCTATGTATACCATGATGAACAGTTTAACTACTTTCCTTAAGTTCACTATGCATTTTTCTGAGCATAAGATTGAGTTCTTAGATTTATTTGTGGAAAGGTTATCCGATGAGATCATCAATACAGGAGTATACCGTAAGGCCTGTCACTGTAATTCACTACTCATGAGAACGAGTATGCATCCACCGTTCATATTTAGGAATATCATGAAAGGACAAGCAATCAGGGCCTCTAGGTTGAACCCCATGGATATAGGATTTGTCAATGAATTAGATAACCTGAGAAAGAGGTTAGTGGAAAGGGGCTACAATGAGAACGAGGTCAATCAGTATTTGGATGAGGTACATAACTTACGCTCAACAACAGCCAGGCCGTATTTTGGACCGATGAATCCAAGCAGTATTGGGGATGGAAAGATTGAATCTTGTGTTAAGTTTCCGACAATTTATTCCTCAGATCAGTCTGATATTAAGGAGATTGTTAATAAGTTTTGGTGCGTCCTGCAGGTTGATGATGACCTAAAGCAGATAGTGGGGGAAGCTCCACGATTCCTCTTTAGGAACAAGCACAACTTGAAAAGGATGTTGTGCTATCCAAGATTGGATAAACGTCCTACGAATACTGGTTGTACAAGACCTTGTGGCCACTGCAATTTTTGCCCCTTCATTGACAGTAATGTAGAGTTTTTTCATCCAGATCTAAAAAGAGTATTTCACACTACTGTGGAAGCTAATTGCATGACTGTTCATGTGGTCTATTTAGCAGTGTGCCAGTTGTGTTCCTCCTTTTACGTGGGTAAGACCAACCGCCCGCTTAGAGATAGGATGAGGGAGCACAAGTACCATATTAGGAAAGGCACACTACACAATGCTTTAGCCAAGCATGTCGTCACAAAAGGCCATGACCATGAATTTCTTTTCAGAGTGTTAGAAGTCATCACCCCAACTTCTAGGGTTGGTGATGTTAGGACGTTCACCGAGGGCAAAGAAAGTGACTGGATAATACTACTAAGAGCTGACAGGGGTTTCGGTTTAAATGAAAGGGCGTCCATTAAACCTAGGTTGAGGCAGCGTAGACATGTAAGATGATTCTAGGTTTTAAAGCCACTTAGTATTTTTTATACATACAACAATAAGTCCCATGTATTAGAAATCTCTCTTTTTTATGTATTAGTATATTATATATAAGTTTTCATATGTCATGTTTTTATGTGCTTTTATGTTTTTAGAGATTAGGATGTTTACTGAAGGTAAAGGGTGTGACTGGATAATATTTATATGAGCTGGTAGGGGAATATTGATCCCAGGTTCAGTATAAATGAGTCATTATTTATATGGTAGTGTTTATAATAAGCCTCTATGTTTCACAGTTTTCTGTGCATCAGTTTTCTATACATAGGTCTTTTATTCTATATATTTTACATGAGGTTGTAAGCTATTATATGTAGATATGTATTTTTTGTATTATGCTGCGCTCTGTAACCTTTCGCAGCATGTTATGGCTTTAAGTAGAGACTTGAGTTGAATTGATTTCTTTGATAGGTTGATTACTTTCATGTTTTTTCTATATATATTGTCTGTGAGAAGGATTGATCATGGATCTGATGACGCTGATACAGTGAAAGCGCTTATCCGTTTAACCTTATCTGCATTAAACTACGTTGATTTTATAACTGGGACTGTCATTTTTCGAGATACTCTCACTTTCACTTCTGCTCAGCACTTGGTTGTTGTTATTAAATAAAATTGAATGCCTATAATGTACCAGGGCTAAATGATTTATGTTCTTTGTGTTGTGTTTTAAAACTGAAGAGTCTGCAGAGGTAATTGAACATTTCTTCTGTACATTTGTTGTTTGTTTACATCACTGAACCTTAGTAGAAATACTTACATTCTCTGTATTTTTTTGTATTATATTAGTTAAATGACAGGCTGGATAATAGGGGATATATGATTTTACTAGTGGTTAGTTCTTTTAAATGAACTACTCTTTTAAAGGAATTGCTCATTTTGCACATTACTTATTTAGTACAGTTTGTTAACAAAGTTTTTTTTATATAATTTTCTTAAAATCAGGCCATCCTCAGCGTGGATGTTTATTCTTGGTCAGTTTTATTCATGCTTGCTTATTTATTCAAGCTTATTTATTTAGTATTTGTATTTATATTGAAATGTTTTTAAATATCTGTACTTTTGCTTTTAGAAGCTAATTGCTGTTTAACATGTGACATTTTAAACAGCTACACTTTAAATAGCTGCATTGTACATTAGTACTGTTTGTCTGATGAAGTCTTGCTCATAGAAGTAAGACAAAAGTGCTTACACAACTGTTTTTTTTGGAATTAAAACTTGTCTCAGTGGATTATAACTTGCCTCAGTGGATTATACTTTGTTCCTTGGATTTGTCTTGCCACCTGTGGTTGTTTTTCAGCATCTGTTGCAGTTATTGCTTTCAAGTTTGTTAGTGGTTTTGTTAACCACATGGCTGTAAGTGCAAGTTCCACTCAGGAACCTTTGTTTTCACTGGATAACAAACCTATGGATGACTCTAGCTGCAAGTTTGGATTTAAAACAGTTGCTGAATGTTGTGTCTGCTTTGTCCAAAAAAGTGGATGACCTTACAACTACTGTTAATAACTTATCCGTGAGGCCTTGTTCCTCTGATTCTAATCACCAGCAGGAATCTGCTAACAACAATGGCAATGTCAGCATTTTAAATGGTGAGCCTGACCCGAAGGGGAATCCCATAACAACGGTTGAAGCCTGTACAGGTAAATATTTGCTTACAATTGACTCTGCTGTTCAGTTGGGAGCCCGGAGTGAAATGAGGGTTTCCCAACTTAATTCTAATATAAACAACATTGCTAGTTCAAATAACATTGCTTGTGCAGATTCTAACCATCATTTGGGAACTCATGGTAACATGAGTGTTGCCCAGCCTGTCATTGCTTTAAACTCTGTTTCAAATACCTTTGTTGGTATGCACCTTAAAGTTTGGCTGAATGAGTCTGTTTCATTAAATACTGACAGTTCCTCTTTGAATGGCAATCAGTCTCGTGAAACTGTTATTTTTAACATTGTAGAAAAGTTAAAAATGTTTGACAACAAGCTTTTTAAAGTTAAAAAGCTGCAACAAGAGATTGCCTACCTCAGGGAATGCCTACAAGGACGCCAGGTACCTAAAAGGTTGAGATCCTGGCATTTTCCAACAGGTCTAGTAGGTGATTCTGTTTTTCATCAGGATTTATTATGCTTCTTTGATAAACATGGCTTTGAGTTGATTGAATTATGCATTAAACATTAAACAGTCATTACTGAGGTACTGAATGAAAAGGTAGAAGCACTTGACCAAGGTATTAAAATGGACCCAGATTTTGATAGATACAAGTATGAATATGACCATATTTTCACAAGTATTAATGGTCAGATATCCAAGTTAAAAGACACAAAAAACAAAAAACTGGTAAGGGACAGTAATGACTACAGTAAAGGATCAGCCTACCCCAAACCTCCACCTGCCCAGGTTTGGCTTAATCCCTCAATTCATTCTAATGGTACTGAGCTTATCCAAGGTCCAGATAGACCACGTGTTCAGCCCTCTGAATACAGCTATGCCGAGACAGTAAGTGAACTATGGGAGCATCAACCTGAGTGCTCTAGTTGGAACGTCCGATTGCGGAACAACACCAGAAGTAAGAACACGTCAAGGGGTATTATCACTAATGCCAACCAGGGGAATAACGCCAGTTAAAGGAACAATAACTGGGACTTTGTTTCACCCAATGAAGAACCTATTTTTGGCAACAACCCTCTAAATAACAAGATTAGTTCTCAAAATTTTCACAACCGAGGCCACTTCCAAACCAATTCGACCAACAACCTGAGGCCATTGAATGCAAAGGGGTCGAGAATTAACTGGTCATCCCAGAGGTAGTTGCTACTCCGGCTAGCTACAACCTAGCTGGTGCTTCTGATAGAACTAACTCCATTTCTTACAGTATTGTGTTTAACAGTGACCAGGACTTTAAAATTTTTAACTATTCAGGCATGGCTGTGGACACACCTTTGGCCGACCTTCTTTCCAAAGGGTTTAACTTTTGTCCCTGACCAGAGAGCTAATCTAGCAAGGACAGTCCTTGATTTAAAACTCTTCACACATAAACTAAACTTGGAGAGTATGTTTAAGAACCAACCCATAGTAGATAGAGAATGTAGAATACCCAGTGTATTTAACCCACCTTTGCCTCCAGCCTTGTTGACGTTTGAACGTGTATGTGAATTGGATTTACATGATATTTTAGATAGTAGTAGATCTGTTTCTTCCAGCAAAACTTTGAATTTTAATGAGTTAGACTGGGATAGGTTGAATTACTTGCATGTTCAGAATGTTAAAATAGTTAAACCAGATAAAGGAGGTGGCCTTGTGTTTTTTGATGAATTTGATTATAGAGATTGTATGCTAAGATTATCGACTACTGACAATTATACACCAGACTCATTGAATGAAATGAACAAATCACAACAGAAAGTGGAGGTTTGTTTGAATGATTTGTTCATAGAGACTAGGATTTAATTGGACCTGTATAATTATTTGTCATGCTTGGCCCCACTGATGCCTATAATTTTTGGAATCCTGAAGGTTTACAAGAGCTTAGAGGATCCACCCCTATGGCCTATTGTGAATGGAAGAAATTCCATCACTTATCCCATTGCTAAGTACGTCGACACAGTTTTGAAGAAATTGGTTGAATGCATGGAGCATATTTGCAAAGACTCTTGGACCTTTCTAAGCAATGTCAGTGGCCTCGAATACAGAGATCACATTGTTTTTCTGACCATTGACGTGAAGGACCTTTATACTGTCATACCCATGGATACAGGAATTGAATGGGTTTCCAATTTCATGATGGATAAGGGCAGTTCAGTAAGAGAAATTGAGCTGGTACAAGAATGTTTGGATTTAATTTTGACAAACAATTATTTCATGTTTGAAGGGAGATATTATTTACAAAAGACGGGTGTTGCAATGAGCTCTCCATGTGGGGCTAGCTTTGTCAACCTCGTGATGGCCCATTGGGAGCAACAATTTGTCTTTAACAACAACTAGTTTAGTGCCAACATCTACTACTATACCAGATATTTGGATGATGTGTTCATTATGTTTGATGACACTATCAAAGATATTCTCAAGTTTATTGATTATTTAAATGCCTCTACGAATTATTTGTCCTTTACATATAGTTAAATTACAGAGACCATAGCATATTTGGATGTAGATTTATATAAAGACAGAGGGAACCAAGTGTTCAAAGCTAAGATTCATAGAAAATCGACCTACTCCAATTCCTTTCTTCATTACACCAGTAGTCACCCTTATCAGCAAAAGAAATCTGTTGTTAAGGGCCAGTTGGTGAGGGTGGCCCGCATGATTTCTGATGATGATGAATGTTTTGTGGAATATCAAACCATGAGGGGAATGTTTCTGAAATGGGGGTGCCCCAGCCAACTTTTAGAAGAGATGATATCTGAGGTCCAATACAAGGGAAATAATGGAATATTTAGTCCAATACTTTCAACTAGGCATGCAGCCCCCAACACTTTCACATCTTTAATTGAGCAGAGCCAGTCATATAAAGCAAACCCGCTCAAGGTGACTTTTATCACATCATTCAGTATTGATGCTAAGTTAGTACGACAAATTGTATATAAAAATTGGACTTTACTTAGTTCTGATACAAATTTGACTTCTATCCTCGAACCCAGACCCAGAATTGTCTATAGAAAAGGGCAGAACCTTAAAGGTTTGTTGGAGAGGGGTAGGATTCCAGTTGCCAAAGCCCCAAGCATGTATACATGCGAGAGTTGCTCCCAGTGTAGATTTATGGAGATGGGTAATACCTTCTCCATTAGAGGGAGAAAATACTACATAAATAAAAGCTGTAATTGTGCCACCAAGGGAGTGGTCTGTTTAGCAACCTGTAACCTCTACCCTTGTTTCTAGATTGGTGAGACTGATCGTAGATTCAAGGACAGGGTCTATGAGCATATTTACAGCATCAGGAAGCTAAAATTGGAGAATGCACTGGCTAATCATGTGCATGAGCATCCTCAGCGTGGTTTCAAATTTAGGGTAATTGATCAGATTGAATAAGATCACCCTTAAGCTAGAACTGTGCAAATTATTATGGCAAATAAAATTGAATGCCTATAATGTACCAGGGCTAAATGATTTATGTTCTTTGTCTTGTGTTTTAAAACTGAAGAGTCTGCAGAGGTAATTGAACATTTCTTCTGTACATTTGTTGTTTGTTTACATCACTGAACCTTAGTAGAAATACTTACATCATCTGTATTTTTTTGTATTATATTAGTTAACTGACAGGCTGGGTAATAGGGGATATATGATTTTATTAGTGGTTAGTTCTTTTAAATGAATTGCTCTTTTAAAGGAATTGCTCATTTTGCACATTACTTATTTAGTACAGTTTTTAAACAAAGTTTTTTATATCATTTTCTTAAAATCAGGCCATCCTCAGTGTGCATGTTTGTTCTTGGTCAGTTTTATTCATGCTTGCTTATTTATTCAAGTTTATTTATTTAGTATTTGTATTTATATTGAAATGTTTTTAGATATCTGTACTTTTGCTTTTAGAAGCTAATTGCTGTTTAGCATGTGACATTTTAAACAGCTACACTTTAAATAGCTGCATTTTACATTAGATCTGTTTGTCTGATCAAGTCTTGCTCATAGAAGCAAGACAAAAGCGCTTACGCAACTTGTTTTTTAGGAATTAAAACTTGTCTCAGTGGATTATAACTTGCCTCAGTGGATTATATTTTGTTCCTTGGATTTGTCTTGCCACCTGTGGTTTTTTTCAGCAGTGGGTGGACACATGCCTACAGAGGGTGGACAATGGGTGACCAAGACAGTTGGACAATGATCAAATACTAAGTAATGACTTATATGGGAAGGACGTGAATGTATGGAAGGAAGCAAACCATAAACATGCAGGGGTCACATAATGTATGGTGTGTGTGGGGGCAGACATTGTAGGCATTTATAGTAGGGATGGGAAAAAGGAGTTATCCTGGCATTGCTTACTGCCAGGCCAATCCAAAAGGCAACAAGCCGATGCATCACTTAACCTGAATGAGCAATGTTATGAGAAATTTACTACTTTGGATGGCCACTGATCAGGGCCAGTATGTTGCTGTACTCTTGCCAGTTGTGCCAGAAGGTGCTCCATAGTATCAATATCAACATCCAGCTGCTGGCACACCTTACAAGTGATCAATGTGTATTCCTCGCACTGAGATAGCATGGAAGAGTCAATAGTTTCACCCTCAGGGGTGGAGTCTTCAGTCCTGCCTGACAGGTACAAACAGAAGGCGTCATTGACCTTTCCGGGATACCTCTTGACGACCATAGCCCCCGCTCTATCCACAAACACATTCTTGGTTGGCAGTGGGGTCATGGTGAGTGCAGCCCTTCCTCCTACCCTTCATCTTCCACAACTTGACCTGCAGAAGGATGACATAATTGGGAAATTATCACACATAAAAATAGGAATAAAAAAAAACATTGTAATTATACAGATAACTGCTTGTGGACACACACACACACACACACACACACACACACACACACACACACACACACACACACACACACACACACTGCTATCTGGAGAGGTACTCCTGCCTTCTGTAGCACCCAACTGCATTAAAATGATAATCCTCAGCAAAAGAAATCATGTAATGTTAGGTACTATTAAACGGGTCTATATTATATCCTCGAACGCTTAAAAAAGCGAACGCTGATTGATCGAACTTATTTTCACGAAACTGCAAAATATCGAAGCAGCAGAAACTCGAATTTTTTCCTAGGGAAAGAATTTGGTTGTCCGTTTCTGTTGCTTTGGTATTTTCAGTGTTATGGTGGAAAGTTACCGGTCGGATTCAGGTAAGTGTGCAATTGTGTGGATGTGAGTGTTAGGGTGATTTCGGTGAGATAGGGTTAGGGCTCGGGTTAGGTGTGTGTGCGATTGAGTGGACATGAGGGTTAGGGCAGATTTAAGTGAGTTAGGGTTAGGGAGCGGCTGAGGTGAGTGTGCGATAGTGACGGACCTTAGGGTTAAGGTTTGGGTTAAGGTAAGTGGGTAGTTAGTGGTGTGTGTATAGTTTAGTGTAGGGTTATGTATCAGATTTTAGGTGTATGTGTGTGGATTTCTGTTTGTTTGGTGTGCTTGTGTTGTGTGTATGTGTTTTGGATCAGAGATTTTTTTCCCTGGGAAAAAAATCGCTGATCTGACAGTTCGAGATTGTAAGCTTTCGCTTAAATTAGGTCGATCAATCAGCATTCGCTTTTTTAAGCGTTCGATGATATAATATAGACCCTATTAAACATACTTATACATTACAGGAATTTGACATTGTGAAGTTTCAGCGTTGTTGTCTCACTGATTTAAAAGTTGTTGTTCCGGTTCTGATGATGTCTGACAAACTAGATGAAAGTGCTTAACCTGGTGGAATTATTAAAGTTTTGTAGATCTGCAGTGCTTTGACCAACTGGCTTTGGGTTTTTGTTCCATACTTATACAAGAGTGTATGTGATATAAGACAGAGATGGTAACCAAATAAATAAATAAATGATTTTGTGACCTCTGGTTCACTTTCCTGAACTTCTGCCTCATATTAGAAGAGCAGGTTGATTACAGCCACCACAGGTCATTTTACCAATGATGATACTGATCTCCAGAGTATGCAGTGCCTCTGGTATTACCTAACACCTGTGCCAACTCATACCACCCATCAACATTTCTAGCAGGTACTTTTTTATAAAAAATCCTCAACAAGTAGAACAGGAAGCTCTTAAAATCCTGTCAACATACCATGTAGGAGCATTGCATTTAACTGTCCCAGATGTAACCAGTACTACTTGGTAGGTCTATTTTAGGATCAGAATAGTAGCCCAGCACACATAGATGCACATTTGCAAATTGTGTGTTGTTCAGTATGGCTCTAAAAATATGCCTTTAAATGCCTTTTATGCTAACATGGAGATCTCATGTCTCACACATGCATGTCTCACATTAGTGATAATGCAATATCACTAATGTAATTAGTGATTAGCAATATCTGGCTTCATTTGCATGTTCACCAGGTTAAATATTTGCTGTTAAAAGGTTATAAACTGCCAGTATCATCTATGACAGGAGCATGAATGTGATAGAGAGAGATCTGAGGAACAATTCTGAGTTAAGGAAGGCGTCCTGCTTAATGACGTACTTCATCCGCACCCTGCGTTGGCTATCAGGGAGTGTTAGGCCCATTCCCTGCTACATGCATAACTGAGACTTCATCATATGCATAGCACAATAGCATCTGAATGTATGGAGGAGAGCAAACAATAAACATGCAGGGGTTACATGCCATAGGATGAGAGAGTGGGCAGGTACCATGGCCATTTGTAGTAGCATGGGCACAGCAACATATGTGAATGCTGTGGCTGTGCAAGTAGTAATCACAGATATTAATTACATCCATGTGGTATGTGAGGTCTTGGTCATAGTCATTTGAATGTTGTACAATATGCATAACCTCCACTTAAGGATATATATTTTTTTCCTTATGTGTATAGGTACTGGCACGAGTAATCATAGATCACTAGCCAGAAGAATAAACTACTACTGTAAGTCCTCTATAAGCAGGTCTCATGTCGTTTGGGGAAAGGTGCTGCTGACAAGTAGTCCTAGGATAAGATTAAGGAGTAATTGGTACAGGATGCAAATCCTGTGAGAAACCATGACAGGTGCATTCAACAGTCACAATTGGTGGTTACTGATATTATACTCCATGCAGAAGAAATGGCATGGGACATCATAGTAGATAGGTATGCCATGGGCAGGAGTACACCACTTGAGACAGAAGAGGTTGGCACAAGTTGAGAGGTCAATGAGGTTACTCACTCACAATGGGGATTGGTCCCTCATGCCCATGTGTTGGATGAATGAATGAGCAGACCTGTCACCAACTACCCATATGACAGTAGAGGATGCACCTAGTTAGTAGTGCTCATTATAGCAGACTATAGCTCATGACTGCAGAGAGGAATTGACCAAGAACAGGTGGATATCTGCCCTTTCAGACACCTCTGGTGTGCAAGTGTAACATTGTGCACAACAAGGCATGTCTTTCAATGTATTGTATAAAGCAGTTTCCAAGTGTACCACTATGCATGCTGGAGGGAGATGTGGGTCATATGTGTGTTGGCTGACAATGGTGTCATATATTTTCAATCATGTACATGTTCCACTCCAGGAAGTATGCAATTCTCAATGTCTGATAACACAATTAGATGGTCTGCAATAATAAAGGGGGAGAAGTCAGCCACATCCACCATTTCAGTGGCCTCTATAGAGGTAGCAGCTGAGTTCATGACTTCACCTGAGCAGGACAGACATCCTATATATGAAAATCCCACAGGCTCTATCAGTGTCCCTAGGTAGAAGGTGCTCTTACGTGCACTGTATCTGAGGCAAGCTTACCCACCAGAGAGGAGAAATACAGGGAGTACAAAGTAGCCATGACTCCAGGACTGATCCTGATATATTTGTGACTCTGAGAATCAACCAAGAGATTGCAGACCAGTGATCTCCACACAGATGACCAGTATGCAGATCAATTTGGAGCACTTCTGTGTTCCTCGTGGCTTGCAAGTCGATGTGCACTGACAGCTCAGTGACCTCAGATATATGCACAGGGAGACAACAGTGCTGTTCAGGTTGCTGGTAGTGAATGTTACCTCAATCAGTGCATCCATGACACACATTGTAAATTCCATCTGATCTGCCTTTGAAAGTAAATCTAAAATGAACAAAATCAAGACAAACTAAAACAGTTTTTTTTAGGGGGTCAAGCCCCCAACAGTCCCTGCTAATTATATATACGAACTCTGAGACTGAATAACAGCAGGGTGAGGGCAAATAGCCTTACCCCTCTGTAATATCATCTCATGCAAAAGGTGCTTGCAAAACTGCTATTAGAAAAACTGCTATATACACACACACACACACACACACACACACACACACACACACACACACACACACACACACACATGCAACACTACACATCATAACATTACTTCTTGCAGAATGCTGAAATGTTTCACTCAGAATAAGGCAGGGCACTAAATCACCATAGAAATCCCAAAATGTAAAGTTTAAGCCCCTAAATATAAAATATTTTTGCCATTTTGGGAATCAAAATACCTGTAATGGAATCATCTCTTGCAGTGTTCCCTGGTTTACCCCCAAGTTATTTTCCTGAAATGGCTTTCACTAAGTAGCTATGTATCTGATTAGACTAAAAGAAAATGTTTCACCTCTTCCTATGAAAGAAATTTCATCATCATGGATTTAGTTTCTGGCTAACTGCCGTTGCTTAGACAGTTGGAATAGAAGTGCTTTGAAATGTCTCACTGAAGTATGAGAAAGGACGTCCAATTATGGTCATCTGTTATACACTGTTACTCACAGCTGGAGGATATTTTTCAGACAAAGTAGCAGACAATGCCAGGTACACAAGATGTGTTTAAATGGACAGATAGTGAAAAGATAAAAGCATTTATCTGAAAAAAAATTACTATGTTGTCATGGAAACATATGCTGTCATCCTCTATTAACTTGATCTGTTGCATTTACTATTATTAACAATATGCTCTACATTTATAGAAAGTGAGTTTCACATGACTTTTTTTTTTATTTGACTCTTAAATTTACTATGTGTTTTACCGTAAAAGAAGTTCTTGTCATGTACATTGACCTGGAGTTAATTCTGGCTTGCTGATTCCTGGATTATTGCCGGTTTTGTGAGTCCACAATATCAAATTGTGGTTTTACTGGTTTAAATCATATTTGATGCCAAAAGGTCACAGACATGGTTATGTATCATTACTGCATAACATGTTATTAAATATTTTAATTTAGCTGTCATGTGGCAGAGAACTTCAAAAGCATGGATAGAAGTTACCTTGCATCCTCAAAGACTTATGGTAATGCTAACAAATACTGTCTACAGCAACTATACCAGTGCATGATGCCTGAGGAGTGGAGAAGTGTACTAGTACCGATTTTTAAGAATAAGGGTGATGTGCAGAGCTGTAGTAACTACAAAGGGATAAAACTGAACAGCCACAGCATAAAGTTATGGAAAGAGTAGTAGAAGCTAGGTTAAGAAAGGAGGTAATGATTAGTGAGCAACAGTACGGTTTCATGCATGGAAAGAACACTACAGATGCGATGTTTGCTCTGAGAGTGTTGATAGAGACGTATAAGGTCAGAAGGAGATGCACTGTGTCTTTGTGGACTTAGAGAAATCATATGGCAGGGTGCATAGAGAGGAGTTGTGGTATTGTATAAGGAAGTTGGGAGTGGCAGAGAAGTATGTAGGAGTGGTACAGGATACGTACAAGGGCAGTGTGATAGTGGTGAGATGTGCATTAGGAGTGACAGATACATTCAAGGTGGAGGTGGGATTACATCAAATATCAGCTCTGAGCCCTTTCCTATTTACAATGATGATGAACGGGTTGACAGACAAGATCAGACAGGAGTCCCTGTGAACTATGATGTTTGCGGATGACATTGTGATTTGTAGTGAGAGTAGGGAACAGGTTGTGGAGACCCTGGAGAGGTGGAGATATTCTCTAGACAGGAGAGGAATGAAGGTCAGCAGGACTAAGACAGAAAATATGTGTGTAAATGAGAGGAGGACAGAAGAATGGTGAGGATGTGGGGGGTAGAGTTGGTGAAGGTGGATGAGTTTAAATATTTGGGATCAACAGTTTAGAGTAATGGTGAGTGTTAACAGAGGTGGAGAAAAGAGTGCAGGCAGGGTGGAGTGGGTGGAGAAGAATGTCAGGAGTGATTTGTGACAGACAGGTAGCAGAAAGAGTGAAAGGTAGAGTCTACAAGATGGTAGTGAGACCAGCTATATTATATGGGTTGGAGACAGTGGCACTGATAAAAAGACAGGAGTCAGAGCTGGATGAGGCAGAGGTAAAGACATTAAGATTTTCATTGGGTGTGATGAGGATTGATAGGATTAGAAATGAGTATATTAGAGGGTCAGCTCAGGTTGAACGGTTTGGAGACAAAGCCAGAGAGGCGAGATTGCATCGGTTTGGACATGGGCTGAGAAAGTGATGCTGGTTATATTGGGAAAACGATGCTAAGGATGGAGCTGTCAAATAACAGGAAAAGAGGAAGGCCTAAGATAAAGTTTATGAATGTGGTGAGTCAGAACATGCAGGTGGTTGGTGTGACATAGCAAGATGCAGAGAACAGGAAGAAATGGACACAGATGATCCACTGTGGCAATCCCTAATGGGAGCAGCTGAAAGAAAAAGAAGAAGACCTCCATAAAGTAAGTGTCTTCCTAAGACATGGACACTCATCATTTGTGATGCTTACAACCACAGAATAAGGTACAGAGACACAAGAGACACAAGCATTGCCACTCACAGGTATATGTGCACACAAACAACACATGCACATGTGATTATCAAGACATACACTAACACACACACATACACACACACACACACACACACACACACACACACACACACACACACACACACACACACAAATACACAGTATGCAACAAACAGAATGCAACACTTAAGTAACTCATCCTTTCACCTGTTGCTCTCTCCCTGCATTTTATGTGTGTGTGTGTGTGTGTGTGTGTGTGTGTGTGTGTGTGTGTGTGTGTGTGTGTGTGTGTGTGTGTGTGTGTGTGTGTGTGTGTGCGTGTGTGTGTCTATATCTCTGTCTATCTTTGTATCTATCCTGATTATGGTTAATCTCTTATGTAATAATTATACATCTGTAGTACAATGATAAATTTCAAGCCTTGCCATGAAAAACTGAAGGATATTAAACAAAATTATGGATGGCCAAAGCATAGCATCAATCATTTAATCATATGAATGTATGATATTGTCCTATGTCACGTGTATTGCAGTACATTTTAATGTGACCCTGTGAAGAATAAAAGAGATGAGTGGAAAAGGGATGCATGAATGGCTGTCCAAGAAGTCCATGTAGTTTTCTGGTTTCCTCCTGAACATGATTCTTTAGCATAATTTTGAAAGCTGATATAGTCTTTTGTCTCTTTGGCCAAAATAATCAGACCAATAATTGCCATTCTGACCATGTATTAAGATCACAGAAAGCAACACATATTACATTGAACTTCTGTAAGTTACTACTACATGCCATATTCACCTAATACCCAATTCCTCCATATGCTGCTGGTCAGCATTGTTTGACCTTATGTTCTCCAGAAATTGTACCACAGTTAATTATGCTGTTTCCTGTCAGATCTTTAATGATAGCAACCCACTCAAGGTAACTGCATCCTTCTAACAATCCCCTAATAAATGTTGAGACAGAAAAGACAACAACCCTCAGGTTACATGCTTGTATTTTTAGGATAGTGTTATTTCAAACCATAAAACAAGGGGGAACCCATATGGGAGATGAGTTAAACTACAGCCATCTACATAACCTCTTTGGTATATGCTCCATACTGGCCAAATCAAACTTTATTTTGGTTAATAAAATCTTTTATGTATATGCTCTAAGCCATTACGACCCAGTAAATAATTAATGCTTGAGGAATAAAACCAATAGCCTACCACCAGCAGGTGTTTCCTACCTGGTAAAGAAAGGAAGCCATATTAACACTTAAATAGGAAAGGAAAGCATTAGACCACCTATCTGCTTTTTTTAAAACTTGTACTGAGTAGGCTGTTGTGCTTTTTCTGAATTTTGGCTGCTTTTCAAATGAATGGGAAGAAAAAATGTTGGTATAAGGCCTTTTTAGGTTTATTCTTTGACTCCCTCTATGACATTGTGTGACCTGATAGCTGAGTGAGACTGGTTGCTTGGGTGGTTTAACTGCAGTTAGATGAAGTAACTCCTCTGAGCAGTGGACCGGGCAGGTTAAGAAATGTCCAGATTTAACTACATGCACTTGTTGACCCTGGAGGCATTGGTCTGTTTCTGAGTTCCTAGCACACATACTAAGCTGGCCATTGGCCATTATAACATTTTTTCCAATTCAAATACTGCAAAAGTTCACTGATCCTAAAGGCACCTCATATAACCATGTGTAAAAGATTGACCAGAGTGAAAATGTGTGAAAGTCATTAGTTATGGCCCAAACACCAAAAATTATGGTACCGAGCATGGATTTGCTTACTAATCTCCTTGGGTCTTACATAGTGCCTTTAATGTTAGCACAGCCTTTGAGAACACTGGTGACTAACCTGTGACTGGTGATACCAATGTGAATCATTAATTTAGCAAGCCATGCGATGGCTGCTAAATGCATCCACCTTACATAATAAGCATCTCTGAAGTAGGTAATGTATGATAACAGAGACAAACCACTGTATATCTGTGGGTGGAAAGCTGAGATAAAACCCTTTAAAATAATTAATAGCTGCAGAGTGCACTCTCCAGGTGCTTGGCTCCCATGAACTGGATACTACATTTTAAGGCCAATCTTGTCCAGTTAACCAGGCTGCCTTCACTGTTGCCATGGAATACTGGCAGATATCTGGTGTTAACTCTTGAAATCCGTAAATCTGAGAACTGGATAAGCTGTCAGCAATGGCGTTATCCTTACACAAATCTGCCCTGGATATATTCAGCTGAAAATGTCAAGTTAATTTGTTAACTCAAAAACATTAAGAGCATCTGGACTGATTGAACCTAATGAGACTGTGTAGTATTCGGGCTGATAATGTAGTTGTTGTACTGTAGGGGCGCTGTGGGGAATTCAGCATGTACTGTTGGTTCTGTATTCTCTGGTAACTTGTTGCTTCTGGTGGTTAGATGACTTGCAGAAGTTGTGTGAAGAAGCATGGGAGCGCACCTGGAGGCTCTTAATAAAGAAAGGCCTTACAACTCTATAAACTGTGTGGTCTCCTTCCTTACCACGATATAACATATTGGCGACGAGATGGGATGCCTCCGAGTCCGCTGCGAGTAAACTGGTGGGCTGCAGTTCATGTCGGATGACGAAGAGACGGGGCCTACTGGAGTGATGTCTGGTTCCATGTTGGGGTCACTAGTTGCATACGACTGTCAGACACAGACCTGGGAGGAGTATTGTGAAGTGTTGGAACATTTTTTTGAGGCAAACCAGATAATGGAAGCGGGTCGGAAGCGAGCCATATTGCTAAGCTCGGTGGGCAGTAAGACGTACAGTCTGATGAGGAACTTATTGAGTCTGGATAAACCGGGGGACAAATCGTTCACAGAGTTGACGAGTTTACTTCAGTCACATTATAACCCGAAGCCGAGTGCAATAGTCCAGAGGTTCAAGTTAAATTCAAGGACCAGAATGGCTAATGAAACGGTAATGGAGTATGTCGCAGTGTTGAGGGAACTGGCACAACATTGTGATTATGGGGACAGACTGACCGAAATGCTATGAGATAGGCTCGTATGTGGCATTGCAGACGACCGCATACAACGTAGACTGTTAGCGGAGCCTGACTTGTCGTTTGAAAAGGCTTTGAAGTTGGCACAGGCCATAGAGACAGCGACTAAAGACATTCGTGATTTACAACAGAAAGCCACGGAAGGGGTTGGAAGCAGGAGTGCGACCCCACTGCCGGTGCATAAAGTGGTTATGGGGCATAATTCACCAGGGAAGTCTGGTCAGTATGCTTGTTACAGGTGTGGAGGTGAACATTTGCCATGGAACTGTCGTTTTTTAACTGTAAAATGTCATGCTTGCGGGAAAAAGGGCCATGTAAAGAAAATGTGCCGCTCAATGCCCTCTCGGGAGCAGCCGAAAAAGGGGGAGGAAAAAAGCAGTATGATGGAAAGGAAGGGAAACCGAAAGAATAAACGGCAGTATGCACACCACATGCGTGAAGTTACAGATAAACCAACCAGGGAAGCCGAAGAAGTGTTCACAATGTTTAATGTGAAAGAGGCCAGGTGGGAAAGAGTTGAGCCCATTAAAACCCAGTTGGACTTAAATGGTAAAATGGTACAGTTTGAAGTGGATACGGGGTGTAGTGTCACAGTTCTGTCGAAGGCAGAGTATGGGAAGTTATGGCCCAGGGAAGCTCCAAAGCTGCAGGACTGTTCAGTGACTTTGAAAACCTACACGGGTGAAATAGTTCCCACGTTGGGAATGGTGAAAATGAAGGTAAAATATAAAGACCAAGTCAAAGAGTTGCCAGTCATGGTGGTAGCAGGTAAGGGACCAAACCTGCTGGGCCGGGTGTGGTTAAAGGAGCTAAACATGGACTGCCTACAGCTCCATAAGGTAGAACAGCCGGGCCTGACCTTGCAAGAGGTGCTAGAGAATAATGAAGAAGTATTTAAAGAGGAACTGGGGACCTGGAGGGGTCCACCAGCAAAGATACACGTGAAAGAAAACGTAACGCCAAGATTTTACAAACCCCGTCCTGTACCATATGCGATGAAGAAGAAAGTTGAGTTTGAGTTAGAGAGACTCACGAAGCAAGGTATAATTGAACCAGTAAAGTTTGCGGAATGGGCCGCACCAATTGTTCCAGTATTAAAGCCAGATGGTGCTGTACGTATATGTGGTGACTACAAGTTAACAGTGAACCAAGTCTCGAAGCTGGAGCAGTATCCCTTGCCAAAGGTGGAGGATGTGTTTGAAAAGTTGTCGGGAGGTGAAAGGTTTAGTAAACTGGACCTCAGTCAGGCATATCAACAAGTAGTGCTGGAAGAAGGGTCAAAGGCGTATGTTACCCTGAACACACACAAAGGTTTGTTCCAAGTCAATCGTTTACCTTTTGGGGTTTCCTCGAGTCCAGCTATTTTCCAGAGAATAATGGAGGGACTAGTGGCAGGAATTCCAAAGGTGGCTGTGTATTTAGACGATATCCTGTTGACGGGAAGGAACATTCGAGAGCATCTGGAGACGCTGAATGAGGTGCTGAGATGACTGCGAGAGGCAGGTTTACGGGTGAAGCGGAGTAAATGAGCTTTCATGGCAACGGAAGCAGAATTCCTGGGCTACAAGGTGGATGCATCAGGCCTACACCCCCTGCCAAATAAAGTGGAAGCCATTCAACAGGCACCAGCACCCACAAATGTTACAGAACTGAAAGCCTATTTAGGCTTACTCAACTATTATAACAGGTTCCTGCCAAATCTGTCAACACTGTTAGCTCCTTTACATAAGCTATTAAGGAAGGAGGCTCAGTGGTCGTGGAAAAAGGACCAGGACAGAGCATTTGAACAGTCAAAGGAACTAATGCAATCTTCAGAGGTTTTGGTGCACTACGATAGTCACAAGGACTCAATTTTGTCATGTGATGCCTCACCCTATGGATTAGGGGCTGTGTTGGCACACCGGATGCCAGATGGACAAGAGAGACCCATTGGGTTCATGTCACGAACTTTGACACCAGCGGAGTCAAACTATTCTCAGTTAGATAAAGAGGGTTTAGCTGTGATGTTTGGAATCAATCGATTTCACAAATACCTCTATGGGAGGAAGTTTACTATTTGCACTGATCATAAGCCTTTGTTGTCATTGTTCAACGAGATGAAGGCAGTACCGCAGATGGTTTCTCCTCGCATTCAGAGATGGGCTGTAACGTTGAGAGCTTATGAATACGAGATTGTTTATAAGCCTGGAAAACACCATAGTAATGCAGACGCATTAAGTCGTTTGCCAATGCCAGCGCCTATCCAAGAAGAGGAAGCGGAGGACCGATTTTTGATGATGGAAGACATAACATTGGTGTCTGCTAAGGAACTGAGAGTTTGGACACACAAAGACCCGGTGCTTGCTAGAGTGTTTCAGTGGGTCCAGCAAGGCTGGCCAGTTCAACAAACGGATCCAGTTTTTCGACCTTATGAGGTGAGAAAAACAGAGCTGAGTGTGCAAGATGGATGCGTATTGTGGGGGGCACGTGTGATAATTCCGTCCCCAGGAAGACGGGCACTTTTACAGCAGTTGCACCAAGGTCATGTGGGCATTACCCGAATGAAAGCTTTAGCTCGAAGTTATTTTTGGTGGCCAAAATTGGACCACGAGATTGAAGTCGTTGTGAATGAGTGTAAAACATGTCAACAACATCGCAACTTGCCGGTGGCGGCGCCACTACATCCATGGGAGTGGCCAAGTAGACCTTGGCAGAGACTTCATATAGACTATGCAGGACCATTCATGGGGGCCATGTTTTTGATAATCATGGATGCTCATTCGAAATGGATGGATGCCTATCAAGTCAAGACACCCACTTCTCTCGTTACCATTGAATGCTTGAGGAGGAGTTTCAGTAGTCAAGGACTGCCTGAGACTATTGTATCCGATAATGCTTCATGTTTCACGAGTGAAGAGTTCAAGGGTTTTCTGAGAAAAAATGGAATCGTACACATTACTTCAGCGCCTTACCATGCAGCTACAAATGGTTGTGCTGAAAGAGCTGTTCAGACTTTTAAAGCCATGATGAAAAAGTCTGGGGAAGGAAGTATAGCAGCAAAAGTATCAAGGGTGTTATTCAACTACCGTATTACACCACAATCTACCACGGGTTTGTCACCTGCCGAGATGTTGCAAGGACGTAGATTGAGATCCACGTTGGATCTAGTGTATCCAAATGTCCGAGCTAAGGTGGAGGGGACCCAGTGGAGGCAAAAAGAATGTCATGATAGACGACAGAGAGAGCGAAGTTTTCTGGAAGGAGATGCAGTGATGACACGAAATTTCAGTTATGGACCTAAGTGGATTCCAGGGTTCATTGTCAAGAGTACGGGACCATTATCGTACCAGGTGAGGTTGAATGGAGATTTCGTAGTGAGGAGACATGTAGACCAAATTCTACGGAGTGAACAGAAGAAGGATGCCATGGAACTGCTAGCCTCAGAACTACCGTTAAGTTCGGAACCAGGGCTCGCAGTGGCAGGAGGATCGCAAATTGAGGGAGACCGCCAGAACATGGAAGAAGAGGTTTCTGAAGATCCAACCGTTCCAGGGAAGGACACACCGATACCTGAAGTGGTAAAAGTGACACTGGAGTCACCTAAGGTGGTACCACTGCGCCGTTCTAAGCGTGTGCTGGTTAAACCTAGTTACTTGAAGGACTATCAATGTTAACAAAAGTGCATGTATAGATTACCAGCCTTAAACAAAATAGTAGATGGTATGGTAACCAGTTAATAACTAGCCTGTTATATACAAGTAAATGATTAAATGCATTGTGGAACTTGTTCCCTAGTTTTGCTTATGTAAGACAGTATGTCTTAGCTTAAAAGGGGAGGAATGTAGTATTCGGGCTGGTAATGTAGTTGTTGTACTGTAGGGGCGCTGTGGGGAATTCAGCATGTACTGTTGGTTCTGTATTCTCTGGTAACTTGTTGCTTCTGGTGGTTAGATGACTTGCAGAAGTTGTGTGAAGAAGCATGGGTGCGCACCTGGAGGCTCTTAATAAAGAAAGGCCTTACAACTCTATAAACCGTGTGGTCTCCTTCCTTACCACGATATAACAGACTGAGAAGCCCCTTTTAACAAAGTAACTACTACAACATGTTTTTTTTTTTGGAAAAAAATGCTTTTCTGATCCTGAAATGCTCCTTCCACTCTAATTTGTCCACCCAAATGGGAAATATCTCAAGAAAAGTAATATCCCTTTTTTTATCTTCTGACCATGTGAAAGGCAAGGTTGTGGAAACAATGTAAAAAAAAGCCTCCATTCTAATATGTAGCACTGTAACAGTTTGCAATTGAAGGCATCAGAAGTGATCCAATCTGACTGCCAGAATGCTCCCTCATTAAAAGCTGATAAGAACATATTCCATAAATGTAAATCCTCTTTGATTCTGTCCATAAGCCGAACCTAGTGATACTTAGCCTTACCACCCAACAAAAGATTTGATAGTTTTCTTAAAAATGTCATGCCTGGTATAATTTCCTTGCATGTGAAATTAAAAGTACCATGAAATTCTATCACTTTGCAAATCTGGGCTTTTTTAACTGTCAATAATTTGTCAGTCATTGCATTCAATTACTGTACATTACCTTGTGGTAATCGAAATGCCAAACTGACTATATTAATGCCAAGGATCAAAATTATGAGCAGTTTAGAAGGGCATTTGATCTTGTTGGCCTGTGGTATGTCTCACTACCAGTACAAAGTAATAAAATCTTAGCATGCCTTCTCTGTCCCCTTCTTCTCCTTTGCCAATTATCAAACAATTATTAAAAAGTAATGCACAGGTTTCTGCCTAGGGAACCTGTGTTGCCAGCACCAATTATACTGAAGGCTTCAAAAGTAGTCCATATGTGAGAGCACCCCATTCGCATCACCTTGTCAAAATAATACTTCCATTGGAAGTAAACTCCAAGCAATGGACAATCTTACACTTTTTCTGGAAGTAATCCAAAGTCCAATGGCATGCCTAATTTAACAAGCCATGGGTCTGATAATTTCTTAATAACTGATGCTGGCTTGTCCAGTGATGCATAATGCACCTACTTTAGTTCTTTGTTAATAAAATCAAAGAACCTGTTGTAAGAATAAATGGGGGACAGGCAAATTTGCCTGGTTTCCTTTTTGGTTCCAAACCAATGTGAACAATTCTGAAGGCTCCCCAAGGGGGTATATCAAGGGGGCCTGACAATCTCTATCCATGGAGCTCTTTATCAATAAATTTTACCATGACTTTTTCTTCCCCCACTACAGAATGCAGGTTCATGTTAAGTTTGATGTCCATGGGAATAACTGGCCCTATGGGAAAACCAAAAGAAATCCCTTGGAGTAAAAAGGGTGACAGTTTTGTTTGGGTAGCCTTTAAATTCTCTCTCTAGTACTGATATTCTGCTGGGCAAGTGAGTGATACTAAAAGTGAGGCTGACCACAAAAGGAGTCACTCCTCATTTGATCAGGAAAGGCCCCCCTTTTTCCTGGTGTTAAATTTTTGTTTCTGGAACGGTGGCCTCTCTGATAACCCCTATCACTTTAGACGTTGACTGTTGTCCTAACCTGGACCAGCATCTTAAAGTCAGGAGAAACTTACCACAATATAAACAAGCATGTATAAATCTACATGCCAGCCAAGTACACATCCTGCTATTAAAGGCCCGACAAAATCTGTACTTAGGTTTTATGTCTTGCTCCAGATTGGAATTTTTGAAAAGGGTCTATCCAATATCACCCTAAGCCACATACTGAAATATTGCTGTTCCTACTGTAATGATTCATCAATGGCTTTTAACTTTCTGAAGCTTTGGTCATACCAAATCCATGGTGTGCCTCCCTAAAATGGTAAGCTTCCCAAATATTTAAAAAATAGGCTAGTAAAGGTAAAGCTTGATAGAGCTCTGTCTAAATTATCATTGACATAAACACTGCAAAACTGGCCTCCCAACTATCCCAGTTCTTCATTACTGCTTTTGAAGATGCTTTTTTACCTAATGCAGCCAGGGCTGTTGCCATATCTTTAACTTGGTACTATCTGCCTCTAAAAGACACTAAATACCTTCAGCATCTACTAAATCAAATACATTGACATACTCCCCACCTGATGATTTTGTCTATGATGGAAGTGGGAACATGGTCTGATATACATGAACCTCAAGTAAGGCATTTCATTAAAGTTATATCTTGCTGGGGCCCACTTAACCCCATGTGAGCAAGAAATTGAGCTATCATTGTTATACCTTGCTGATGAAAGATCAACCCTTTTTGATTATTGGACCCTGCTGCTATTGAGCTATCACATTATGGTCCCTTCCCAATTGTTGCTCTGGTGAACAGTATGTACTCCCCTTGGCATGCTGTACTTTGCCCCAAAGACACTCTCAAGCACCATATCAAACAGCCCAGATCTACCTCCATCAAAGGGAGATTCTAAAAGTTCTTCTGAGTATTCTTTGGCTGACTGTTTACCTAGACAAACACTCCAAATACCTCTAAAATGTCATTACTTACAACTTTCTGAGCCTGGCACCAGTATCTGATGAGAAAGTACATGCTTAGGCCAAGGCTGTTTTTCAGTTTCCTTTCTCAAGTTCTACCCTGCTTTCTTGATTGGAAATTTAGGAGTAAGGTGTTCCTCTTGGAGATTAATGAAAGTTCTCTTAGGGTTCTTGCAAGACTTTAATTTGCATGCTTACAGTTTATACAACAAATCTTTCTCCTCTGAAGTTAACCTTGTCCATCAAGATTTTAACACCTGAATTATTAATGTACCTAAGAAAAATAAGGAATGTGAGTGACAGGTATACAAAAAAAAGGAGAGCAAAACACATACATCTTACATTTCAGACTATGACCCCATAATTTTCAAACAACCTAAAACTTACAACTACATTAATTCTTCTTATTTATTTATTTTGGAAGCAAGCTACCTTTATTCCCATGTATAACAGTATCCTGACATGTCCAAGATTTTCTGCTTAGAACAATCATTTTACTGTGGTTCTATGGGGGAGAAGAGGAAACAAAAATATATCAATGTAAGGAATAGCAAGTAACTGAAAGTTGGATCCAAGAAGAGTAAACTAAAGCATTTGTCTTTGAAAATTTGACAAAATGACTGATATTAGAAATCTGGTGTCTTATGCTTTGATGCAGTGCCCTAAACTTCAAAGATACAAAGTTAGCTTCTGCAAATCATGCCAAACCAAAAGTTTCACCCTGGTGTGACCATTCTAATATAAGGTTATAACTAATAAATTACAGCACTTAGTCAATCCACACTAAATTTAGTGGGTAAAATACTGGCTATGTGTCAGGACATAGCAAGTCAATACAGAGGTTACATATCTACCCTGAATTAGTTATCATATCTATATATAATATTATTTCAGTAAAACTTACTACATCTCTCTAGAGTTCTTTAAGATTGTATACAAGTATGCACATCTGGCACAAAAGTAATAATCTTACCAAAATGTTAATAAAAAATAGCATCATTAGATGCAAAGAAAAGTCTTACATATTTAAAAAAATAATATTCAAGTCACTGACTACCATTAAAGATCTATTCATATTTGTAGATAAAAATCTAAATTTTATCTGGTGTGTATGTATCAATGTCATGCAGTCACATCCTTGAGCTTGTTTGCACCTGATATGTAGTCTCCAGTATACAAAAGTTGTTTTTAGTAATGGGTCAGATCCATCCATTGATCTATCCTCAACCCCTTTTTCCCATATAGGGTTAGGGCATCACTTCAACAGTGATAATCATCTTGAGCCAAGGTTTACACTGCTGGGTAGCTAGCCCTGCCATTGTAGTTCATTCATACTACGCACTCACACACACACAGACACACACACACACACACACACACACACACACCTGCAGCCAATTTAGACTGTCCAATACATACGTGTGACTCTTCCTTTGAGTATTTGAACATGCAGATGCATGCAAATAAAACAACACTGAACCTGAAAAAAATGAAAGTAAACTTTGCAGATGCTTTGCCACTGAGAATAAAAAAAAAAGATATCAAAAAATATCAGCCAAGCTAGCTGTTCATATGGATTACCTGCTAAATATGATCTTGTTTACGATTTTTTTACAAAGTAGATAATAGAAGAAAGACTATGGTCTGAGATAACAAACTGTTTTTCATTCTTATGCTAAAGAATTGAGGCACTTTGGTTTGCTTCCAGTTGATTGCAGTGTTCCTCAAAACTTGATTTATCCACTACAACATTTATCTCAGCTTCATAAATCAACATGATAATGTAATAACTGTAATATCAAACCCTCATATAATCATACTTCTAACAAATCATTTTAATAAATAGAGCAAGACACTAGAACACAGGCATTTTTGTCACTCCTGAGATAACGGCTTATATTCAACAATGCCATTCTCTTTATATCTATCTCCATGGCCACAGAAACTCAACGAAGAGAGAAAATTGTTAGGAAAACATTATTTCTTCAAGTTAGAACACCTACCAAAACAAGAAAGCATATGCTCTCTGACAAAAGGTCAGACATTCTAAGACATTGCTAATGTACGTATGTGACTTTTACACTATTTTAATTTGCAAATTAAACAGCACTACACCTGAAAAAAGAAAGAAACAGAACATGGCAGATGCATTGCATTACAGTTTTCAAAATTATAAGATTTGTTTCTTTCTACATTCAAACAACAGCCCACTGTTATTAGAGATCATCTACTAAATAAGATCTTGTTTACAATTTTATTGCAATGTGGATATGACTAGGAAATAATATGGTCTGATTTAACTACTGTCTTTCATTCTTACACTAAAAACTTAAGCCAAGCTTTGGTTTGATTCTATTTAATTGCATTGTTTCTCAAAACTTTATTTACAGTGAATGAATGAAACAATTTTAATTTATTGTATTTAAAAGAAAATATAAATCATAGTCCTGGTTCAACTTGAAGCCCAACCAATTAGTGTCATGAATTTTTACAAGAGTAAATTGTTGAGCCATTTCTAATGGAGAGGTCACATATGGTGGCTGCATTAAGTGAAATGATCCTATAGCTACCTTAAATATAAGAAAAAGTGAATTTAAATCTTTCAGTATGTAGAGAAATGGGGGGGAGGTGCAGTGATAATTCCACAGGCAAAGAGCAAAACTTTAGTATTGGTGGATATAATCACTAAAGACCAGGTGTGTTTTGTGAGATTGGACATAAACAGCAATTATGAATTATGTATCTACAAAAAAAAGCTTTATTAAAATTGTAGACACCTGGAGAATTTAGTGAAAAGTGGTGGTACAGGCATTTGATAAAAGCATACCTAAGAAACTGGTAGTCCCGAATCCTAATGAAAATGCTGAGCCACTGCTATGTAAGGTAACAGTTTTGTGCATTATACGGTTACCTAGATAGAAAAGAAAAGTAATTGTGTTTAAAAATAGTAGGGTAGAACATAGTGAAAAAGTATATTACTCTTTATACCCAAAGGAAGAATGTGGAGCTATCTTAACTAATGTTAATGTTGGAGTAAAGATATTGTATATCTGGATAACTGTCTGTAAACCAGTGTTGTAGAACACAAAATAAAATAAGTACTGAATAGTTCTGACAAGAAAATTGAAGGTGGGAAAGCCTTTGCTACATTAAAATTCAGTGAAGTGCTCTGAAGGTGTAAGCTCAATTTGTTGGGAAGTAAATGCAAAAACTGGAGACTGAAAAAAGTTGAGTTCTAAGATAGAAAATTCATTTCAGTTTAATCACAAATACCTTCTGCTATACCCTGGTGCTGCGATAGTGTTGTCGCCTCATAGTAAGACGCTGTCCGGTTCGATTCTCAGCTAGAGCGTCTTCTGCGTGGAGACATACATGAATGGGCGTACCTTCATTGAAGGTTGTGCTTCAGGGCTGGTAAGTCGGCACGTAAAAATCAACTACCAATCATTAGCGGACCGGAGTTCTGCTGTGGTGACCCCTAACCGGGAAAAGCTGAAAGACACAATAACAACAACAACAACCTTCTGCTATACCTTCTGCTATCCAAATCCTAGATAGAGGTTACATAATGGAAACTGAAATGAAAGGTTAACTCAACTGTGGACTATGTACTATTTTCTATTGTATTGTTTTGTAGTACATATTTTACAGTTCAATTTTTATTAGTGAACTAGGTGCATAACATATTTTAAGGAGTGCACTTCACACCCTCCACACTGCAAAACTTCTTCTTAATGAATTAGATATGAAAATGGCAGAAAAACTAGGGACAGTACTCATGATGGCAGTATAGAATTTTTGGTGGGAATGCTTATTCATTTTTGTCAGTGAATCCTGAGTTTGAGGATCAAATGAAAGGAGAATAATGTTAACAATGGCAGATGAAGTGAAAAGCAATACTGCAAGGAGCTGGAGATGATTTAATGTGGGATTCTGGATGGTGAAAAGGAAATTTAATTGTTAATAAAGTTGCTTAATATAAAATATATGAAATGAGAAGAAAGTATGAAGAAAAACAAAAAAAAGTAAGGGAATATTATACAATAATCCCGGGCATGCTGGGCTCATAAGAGCATGGGATGTTGACATGATCAAAAAAATAACAAAGATTTAAGTATACTGCAGAGGAGACAGAGGAGGTAGTGGTGTTTAAGTTAAGATATTCTTAGTAGTTGATCTCTTTAGCTAGGAACTGTGATGAACAACAGAAGGCATCAGTGAACGGTAATGAGTGCTAACCCCTTTCTTGGTTAAGGGTTTTTAATATTTGCTTTCTGGAGGATCATATATAAGTAGTAATTTGAAAAAATGTTTTTTTCTCATTTAGAAAGCTTCTCCTAGCTTGATTTATATTTGGATATAATGAAAAGTTTATGACTTACTAAATTATCTGATCATTCTTCAATAGTTGAGTCTTTCCAGCTCTTATAAAGAAGGAATTGATGATTTCTGCAGACAAAAAATAGGGCCACAAACAATGGAAGCAACTTTGTTACAGCCAAGCCAGTGAGTCTCTAAAGTGAGAGAGAGAGAGAGAGAGAGATAACGTGTGTGTGTGTGTGTGTGTGTGTGTGTGTGTGTGTGTGTGTGTGTGTGTGTGTGTGTGTGTGTGTGTGTGTGTGCGTGTGTGCGTGTGTGCGTGTGTGTGTGTGTGTGTGTGTGTGTGTGTGTGTGTGTGTGTGTGTGCGTGTGCGTGCAAGTTGGGAGAAGGCATCTCCAACCTTCCATCTGACACATTTGCTAACAGCAGACACCAGGGGAAGAGAACAACAAAACTGCATTCAATTCTGTGATACCCTTTAATATCTTACATGGCCCAGTTTTGGAAGCTCTGTTATTTTCTTTATATACCCTTCACTTACAAAACTCATCAGGGGAAGATTTTTACAGTATCACTACCATGCAGATGACATGAATCTTTAGTTTTTTTAACTCAGTGTGTCTGTAGTGAATTACTAGATTATTACATCTCTGTTTAAGAAACATTGTCCATACCTTCTCCAACTGAAGACATCTCTGTGGTTATGCATGTACTGGGCTCTCCATGTTTTGACCATTGTCACTTCTTTTGCATAGGGTTTCCAGACACAGAATTTGATTGGTTAAGCTGTTTTAGAATTTCTCAGTACATGTATATGCTATCCTGTACCGTAGTGTGCATCCTGGCTTACTATTCACTCATGCCTTATCTTTTAAGTTACTGTACTAGAATATTCAGACCTGAGAATAGTTTAGGTTTCTTTACTGGGAAAAAAATTCCTTGTCTGTGAAACATTAACTTTTCTGTGAGTTCTTCATGACTGTGGCTGCTTGTGAGTCATGGACTTTATTTAGAAATCTCAGGTATACATTTCTTTTTCTGTCATGCTGCCTCCACATTTGAAACCTTTTCAGCAATGCGTGAGAAAGTTACCCACATTAACCTTTATCCACATTAACCTTTATTAATAGGTTCCTTCAGATCCATCTTTTTATGCTGCCAATGACTTCATTTAAATATTCCACCTTTTATATAAACACCTGTTATAGTTTCATATTGTGGTGCTATAGTTATCACTTTTTATTGTAATGGTGTTTAGGTTTAAGCACCCTAATAAATCTGAATTTTAATTTTGAATGTGTACAAAACTAGTTTGTTATAAGACACGCACACGCACGCACACACACACACACACACACACACACACACACACACACACACACACACACACACACACACACACACACACATTTGTGTATACATTTATTCACAAGTGAGTAAGCCATACTCACACTATGCATTCTTATGGGCTATTTGGGGGATTACCAGTATATCTGTTGCATGTCTTTGGGAAGGGGATGGAACATGAAACATCTAGCAAAACCCTAAGGGGACTGTGAAAGGACATGCAGTCTTCTCACAGAAGAAACCACATACAAGAACTGAAGTTGAGAACTCCCTGCATTCTAAATCAGCAAAAAACAAAGCTGGTGATAGAAATCTTTGCAGATATACTTTTGGATAATTATAATATGCATGCACATGGATAACATCACTTGCACCCCTCAAACTCTTAGTACAAGAAATCTGAACAAAGCCAAATATTATGAAAAACAAAGTCCTGAAAATAGGGACAGAGTTTAAATATTGTTCCTATAAACTTAGAAAGCTGCTAGAATAAGAGGTTTTGTGTTAGCATGTGTTTTCTGAGGGATATGAAGCCTGAAACTCAAATGTCTGTCATTATTTAGTCATTTCAATGATCAATAATTTGCCAGAGGAACCCAAATTGTATGAGCAACACTAAAAAATGAGACAAAAATCTATATATTATGTGAAAATATGGAGAGCTGAAAGGTATGAACAACACTTAAGTTACAAAAGTAGCAGTTATTTCTAGGCTACAAGAAGAGCAAGAACTGGAGCCTTTAGCTGTAGTATATCTGTTGTCCTTAACAGCCACACTATGATTAAATGGCTGGCAAGAAGAATGAAGGAAGAAATAGGAGGAGAAGTGAGGGAATCCACTGATAATACAAATGAAAGTGTGATACCATATACATCCTGGTGGACAATAAATCCATGCATCCAAACACAAAACCAGTCAGGAACTATGAAAAAGAAGAATTTTGTTTCTTACACGCAGAACAAGCACTTTTACAAATGTTTCATCAGGTTCATTGTACTGACCTGATCAAATATTTGTGAAAGAACTTGTTCTGCATGTATGCAAGAAAGATTCTGCCTGTTCATGATTCCCGGCTGTCTTTAAGTTGGGAATCCACTGATAATCGAATGTGACACCATATGAATTAATTTCATTTAAAGGCATTATGATGGTTTTACTAATTATAGCCAATTATTCCAAGTTTGTAGACTGCACTGAGAAGTACAAAGTCATTATGATAGTTCTTAGAACGGGGGGATGGCGTTGCGGGTCAGTCATATACAGCAATTTTAATGTCAGACAGTAAGGTGGTACAATTCATTGGATCAGCAACTACGTAGTATGAATGCTACTGGCTGTGTTGCAATCAGTAAGCATAATATCGGTTGTTTTGAGGAATACAGTGGCCTAATATTTGGTATTACATTTTCTTCAGCGATATGTAGTGGTAATGTTTGTTCATTTCTAATTGATTTGTTCCACGGCTGATATCTGAATGTTCAAGTGATAGGTGAACTGAAGGCATATAACAAAATAGATACTAGACCTGAACTAGCAATCACAATAAAGTGCATGATTGATCAAGAATTTCTTGACCTATAGAGGAGCTTCAGTTTTTGACTGATACAGAAATCAGTCTTGCTAATAGAAAAGATATTTGATTCTTGATCTATTAATACACTCAGTATCTTTGGTGCACTTACTACTTCAACTGGCAGTTGTCTTTAGATATAATCTGAGCAGTAAGTAATGTGGTGAAGCTTAATTTGCGAACTCTAAATAGTATGGTATTTATTTTTATTCATACTAAAATAGCCAGACTTTTCTAACCGAGGCCGAATCACCGTATTCCCTATTTGCAGCTGTGTAGCAATATCAGCAATATCTGGAATAGAGCTGGCTATATGCACAAAGGCTTAATCAGTGGTATGTTGTATAACTGTAGCTGAGCCTCAGTATAAAGACATGCTAGTGAGAAAAATAGTCAAGAGAAGATGACCAAGAATAGAACCCTGCAGAACTCCTACCTGAAAGCACTGCTCACAGGTTCAAAGTTATATACAGAGTTTAGACATGGAGAGCTATTGACAAGTTTAGCCTTATCATGCTTGTAACAATAATGATAAAATATCTCCCCTCTTGGTAGTGCGGTATAAGAATTAATACCAGGCAGGAGTTTATAGTTACCCATGCAGCCATTGAGGTGTGCTTTAAATGTTTTTAGGCAGATACTCAGTCTGATGTACAGAAAGAGTCTATTCCAAAGGTGTGGGTGCATTGGGTAAGAAAATTGCCATGGCAGCAGGTATTGCAGATCTTATAGTAGAAGGATATGTCTTTGGAGCAAATACTAGTCACACTTTAGATCTATGGAAGTCAAGTAGATCCAAAATGAGGTTCTACTGTAGCATAAATAATTCTGTAAAGATTGTCTCACTTGGGAACCTCGCAAAGGCTGAAATAGATAAACAAATTTAACTCTGTCAAGGTAGCTTAAATGGCTTAATCCAAAGATTTTTCTAGATAGGAATTTTGAGACCTTTCAGTTTGTTCAAGACACATCATGAGGTACATTTTGGGCCTCATGTGGAAGGAGAAAAGATCAACAAGCATATCCCTGGACCTAAAAGTGATACCATAGGTTCATAGGTTCATAAGTGTGTACTAGGCTAATGGCTCTGGAGCTTTTACAAGCCTAGCCCATTGGATTACCCTGGCATTGTGCCACCCAACCTTAGTTCCCAGTGCCAATGTTGAGTAAAGCCACTGGAGTGATCCCTGGGGTGAACTTTCTATTTACCATCCACTCATCAAGATTTCTCTTGAAGAGGGCAAATGAGGTGCTTGACATGTATGGGAAGTCTATTCCATAGCATGGGCAGTCTCTGAGTTATGAACCTGTCCCTCCAGCATGTTCTGTTGATTGTGGTAATGAGGCTGACGTCACTGGTGCATGTGGTGTGGAGGGATTGGGATTTCTTGAGATGTAGTATTTCTAACAGAGCTGGTTCAGACATGGCTTTGTAAGTCAAGCAGAGATCACCCCTAAGTAGGCAATATGAGACAAAGAATAGTTGGAGTTTTTTTAGTCTGTCCATATAGGACAAATATTTATGGCCTAGCATCCTCTTTGTGAGGTACTTATGTGGCCTCTCCAGTTGTTGCAGGTGTTCAGTGAGGTACACACCAAATGGGGCATTGTACTCAATGACTAGCCTAATTAGGGAAAAGTAGAGGGAGACAATGACCTCTTTCTTCCTGGATGCAAAACCCTTAGTAATGAGATGTTCCACACAGAAGGACTTTCTGACCACAATGGCAATGTGGTGGTCAAAACAGAGGTTGCTGTCAACCTGTGTTCTCAGATCTCTTATAACGCCATCTGTGTTCAGTGGACTACCATCGATGTGATAATTCATGGGAACTGGGTTTTTCCCAAAGGGGATGATGACACATTTTTTGGCATTGAGCTTAAGGCCATGGTTCTGACACCAGTCATTGGTCTCACTGAGGCCTTTCTGTAGGATGTCAACATCACTCGAGGAGTTAATAATAGCTCCCAACTTGCAATTGTTGCAAACTTTGTCCCTTCGTGTTGGCCTGGACTTCCAAGAAGTAGATACCAAACAGGAGACGACCCAGGACCAAACCCTGTGGGACTCCATTCGTGACTGGTCAGCAGTCTGACTTGAAGTCAGCTACTTTCACACTGTGGGTTCTACCTGTGAGCCAGTTTGCAACCCACCTAGTGATAGAGGGGTTGATGCCTAGCTTAGTGAGTTTTTCTAGGATTCCTGAGTGGGGAATGGTATCAAAGGCCTTGGCCAGATCAAGGTAGGCTGCATGAACCACCTTGCCTTCATCCACAGCTCTGGTGACTGACTCAAAGAAGTTGGCCAAGTTGAGCGGGCATGATCTAGCCTTCACAAAACCAAACTGTGTGGGATCCAGAGTTTGGAGATTCCCTATATCCTTGTTTATTAGGTCCATGATGATGCATTCCATACCTTTGCATATAAGACTCGTCAGGCTAATGGGGCATGGTTCCCAGGGTCTGTAGTCACTCCTCCTTTGTGGAGAGGGATGACTGTAGCAGTGTGCCATTCAGTAGGGACAAAGCTTGAGGTGAGGCTGTGATTGAACAGGGCACACAGGTGAGGTGCCAGTTCACTCTGTAGTTCATGTAGAACACAGCCAGGGATATTGTCAGGTCCTATAGAAGCTGTATTCTTGGCCTTGGAGAGTGCTGTTTTAAGCTGTGCAGCAGTAATACTGTGTGACTGGCAATCTACTGGTATTGTGACTGGTCCTTTGCGGAGGGAGAGAGGGGTAAAGTTGGCACTGAATCTGTCAGCCAGTATATTGGCAATATCTGTTGGCTCAGAATAGGAGGTACCATTGTGCAGTAGCTCTGAGCAAATCTGGGTAATATCATAGAGATTCTTTATATAACTATAGAAGGCCTTGTGGTTGTCCTATCTGCTGCAATTCTTTTTTCATAGCTAGCTTTAGAGGATTTGATGAGGGATTTCAACTTTTTGTTGAGGCTAATAAGGGAGTTTTTCCAGTCTTGGAAGTTCACCTTATTCCACATCAGTTTCCTCCCTCTGTTGTAGAGTTTGTTTATGGCAGGGGACCACCAGATTGGCTTCCTTTTTTTGGAGGAGAGCATCTTGATTCTATTGGGTAAAGCAAGATCCATGCATTTGTGGAAGTGTTCGTACAGTGCATTGGTGTACGATTCGGCGGTCATGCAACTATTCTCCATTTGCATGGATGCCATGAAGTTAGCCACCTGTGTTTTTAGGAGCCCAAATTTAGCTTTGGAGAAGTTTTTCATGGTGGTTACCTTTGTGGAGGGGTAGTGGGGTGGGGTGGGATGTGGATTTCCAAGGTGATGAGTTTATGTTCGGATCTAGCCAGGGAGGAGTTGACTATTGGTGTAGAGCAATTGTCACCCATGTTAGTAATGACCAGGTCAAGGATATTGCTACCTCTAGTGGGGGTAAGAATGAGCTGGCCTAGAGCATTGGAATTAATGAATTCCAGGAAATGTTGGGCAGGTGTACATGAGTAGATTTACCACTTAATCAAGGGGTAGTTGAAGTCACCCAGTATGAGGGTGTTAAGTTGGACCCTAATATTCTCCAGGCTGCTTAGAAATGTGGAGTGTGAGTTTTGGGACATGGTTGGGGACCTATAGCAGGCTACGACCTGAATCACTGTCTTACCCAATGTTAGCTGCACCTGAAGTATCTCTGATGCGTTATGTTGGGCTACCAGTCTGGAGTTGTGTGCATCCTTTATGAATATGGAAACACCACCGCCTTTGGAGCTTTGGTCCAAGTTCTGGGCCCAAAAGGTGTGGAATGAGTTATAGCCTGGTAGTGCAGGGGTACTTTCTGCTGCCTTGAACCAGGTCTCTGTTACGGCACAAATGTCAATGTTCTCCATTTTGAGGAGTGCTTTGAGTGAGTGCATCTTGAGATTTAGACTTCTAGTATTGAGCAGCATGACCCTCAGATTGCATTTCTTTGTAGCTGTTCTAGTGGTAATTTGGTCTTTGGAACACCACCTAAAAAAGGCATTACAGGGGTGGCAAGAGCCTTGGCCAGTATCCAGAAGCCCAGGGGTGACAGATGCAGGCCACCTCTGGCAAAGCATTGAGGTCTGTCAATCATGTCTTCCCAGGCAGACAAATACTAGATCCCCTTAGAATGACACCAGAAACTTAGCCAATTGTTGACATCAATCATTTTCTGCTTGTACTGTGGTATCATTCTGAGTGATGGCAGGCTACTGCTCAGGGCTAGGGTCATAACCACCTCGGCTACATAATCCGAGATCTTCTCCGTGTCTCTTTTCATGTAGTCCAGGGAGGTACGTCTCAGGTCATTCACACCCACATGTACAATGACAGAGTCGTATTTGTACCTGTTGTTGAGGGACCTGATTGCGTGCATTATGTGGTGGATCCTAACGCCTGACAGGCAGCTGACTTTTACTTTCCCTTATTCAACCTATTGAGTGGGACATTAGTGTGCCTCACTATCGAGTCACCTATGACTAGTGTTTTGGGCATGCTGTTTTGCCTTAGGAGCTTTGGTTGAGTGTTTAGGAGAGTTATGTGTCTCTTGATTAGTGTTGTGTTGTGGTGGTCGAGTGCGTTTCTGTTTTGGAGGTCTCTGCTGTTTGGGTAGATTTTTATTGAGAACCTCCGCGAAGGTGGGTGTGTGGTTTGTGTTTTTATGTGAAGCAGGGCTGGTTTGTGTTCTGGAGGGCTATGTGTTCCATGTGGTGTGGTGTAAGTGTTGAACTTCTCCTCTTGACCAGCTATTCCGGTCTTGGCTGGAGAGTGTGTGGCTTCCAATTTGGATATATAAGTGCATCTCTCGCAAGTCTGAGTGTTGGGTGGTAAGAGGAGAGGGTTGTCAGTGTACATGAGACAGTTTCTATTTTGCCTCAGGATGCCCAAGTTCAACAGGTTAATAGGAGAAAGCACAGAGAACAGACCTTTAGACATGCCTGGAGGGGTGGGCATTAATAATCAGTACTGGAGCTGTTTCCTTGTAGAACGTTTAGAGTTGGTAGAACTTTTGTGTGCTACAATAATTACTACAAGAAGTCTGGTAAAGTGCTAGACTAATAAGCTAGTGAAAGTGCAGGAAAGGAGAGAACTAGCAGGGAAAATTTGAAGAGTGGAGTTTGGCACTGCTCAGAAGCTTACAAACAGTCCTGTATACAGCAAATCTGTATCTTGACTAGACTCGTTATAGGAAAGGTGGGAAACAAGTGCAAACATGGGCTTTTAAACCAGAAAGTTGAAAGAGATGGAAAAACTGCCCAAATGACCAATAAACTAAAATTTCTGTGCCACAAACCACTCCTCTTGTGGTAGATAGGCTACCTAGTGCTTACCACTCCCACTGATAAGCTAGAAGGCTTCCCTCCAACACAGAAAGGCGTGAGGAGCTCAGAAGCTTTCATACAGATCTAGATGCAACTAATATGTATCTGGACAAGACTCATTACAGGAAAGGCAGGAGAAGCGTAAATGCTGGCTTTTAAACCAGAAAGTTGAAAGAGATGGAACAATTATCCAAAACGGCCAATAAACTACAGTTTCTGGGCCAGAAACCACTCCTCTTGTGGTAGATAGGCTACCTAGTACTTACCCATCCCACTGATAAGCTAGAAGGTTTCCCTCCAACACAGAAAGGCTTCGGGAGTTCAGAAGCTTACAAGCAGTCCTGGATACAGCAAATCTGTATCTGGACTAGACTAGTTACAGGAAATGGTGGGAAACAAGTGCAAACACCATAGCAGATAAACTGTGCAAGGCAGCAGATCTTTCTTTCTGACAATGGCTGAGACATGATGGTCAAACGAGAATTCATTGTCAATGTGGGAACACAGGTCTAGACCTTTGTAATACTGAGATCAGTTTTAAGAGCAGCATTGCTCATATGATAAGAGGAAGGTATGGTGGTGTTATTGAATGTAACTATGCTGCATTTCTTAGCATTTAATATAAACATTTGGTTGCTGCTCCAAATATATGTCAAGTATATGTCAGACTTATGCCTTGCTAAATAAATTGAGTATTATAGGTTGAACTGAGAACATGACCCAATTTGCACTAATCTGAATGCCTTGTTATATGTAGACATCAGATGTCTAATTTTTATGTCTGAGAAGTAAAAGGGTTCACCATTTGCAGCAATGTTAGTAGCATTTTTACAGCTAGAGTTGATGCCTCCTACAGGTATTATGTGATTTTGGGTTCATAAGCCAGCTTGCTATCCAAGATACAAAGTAATGATTAATGAGGACACCAAAATGTATTTTTGATGTCAACATGAATGTCATCAAAGGCTTTATCAAGGTCAGTGTAGGCAGTATAGGTAGTCTGGCCTTCATCTGAAGAGGAATATTTGACATTGTCAAAGTTGAGCAGGCATAGCTTGTCTTTAACAAATATAAACCGATTCATGTCAAGGATATGAAATATTTCTATGTCATTGCCAATGAGTTCAGTGGTAATTCATTCCAAGGCTTTAGAACCACTCCAAGTAAGACTGCAGACCTATAATGACTGGGCTCTGTTTTTTTTTTTTTTTTTTTTTTTTTTTTTGTAGGGGGAATACATGTGGCTGTTCTCTAATTTCAGATACATAGCCTGAGTAGAAGCTAAGGTTAAGCAGATTTAGGAGAGGCTAGGTATGTCATGTATGATACTGGCAAGCAGATAGGCTAGAACATTATCAGGATCCATTCACCTAATGTGCTTAATTATGGAAAGAGAGTGAAATGTGAGAAAGATGGATTCTGTGCAAGGCACAAAGTGGGAACTAAATTTATCAACAGAGATATTAGCTATAGTTTCTGGGATGGAATGGACTATACCACTGAATCTGCATTCAGAATAGAATTGAGTGTTACAGCTGAGTTTCCTCATTAAGGATTTTTGTCTTTAGCGCTAGAAGCAGTTCTAAGTTTATAACTGTCTCTGTACTCCCTAATTATATAGCTGAGGGTCTCGTTTAAAATTTCTAAGTTGCTTTTATAGTGTATGACACAGAACATTTAATAATATGAACCCTTTCTTTTTCTTATAGGGTTTATTTATATCAGCGTTGCATCATACTGGTCTAGTTTTCGATGAATTATTGTTTTTGTGGTAGATTTCCCTTCTATACATCTGATAATAAGTGAATAAAACTTTGAGGAATATACCGATGCAAGAATGGCAACATGAATGTGTTTGTTCACTGGGTTATCACAGTGTGCTTTTGAAGAATATCAGTTATTAGTAATAATTTGGCTTTAGAAAAATTATACTATACTGTGCTTGAAAGCCTTCATGTCATTTCCACAAATAGTCCTTGTTTGCAGTACAAAATAATTAAGAAGCCAGTGACTACAGACACTTTCAATTTCCTGATTGCACAGTAAGTTAGAACAGGTAACATCCTGGCTCTGTGGCACAGACAGATGGAGCCCTGACTGCAGTACATGGGACTATGATTCAATTAACCAATCCACTACTGGAGGAGTCAGGCAGGGAGGGAGAGTTGTGAAGGGGTGAGGCCTGTTCACCTCCACCCTAAGAAGATGAGGAGGCTGGCATGCATTAAGTGACACATGATATAATGCAATTTCCCTGTTCTTGTCTGGGAAAAGGTGCAGTGGTGCTTCAGAGGATTTGCTCCTTGCAGAGGTAAGGGGATGTCCTTTGCTACAGATAATTGAAGAAACCCTTCCTAATGCTTTCCAGGTTGGTGATGTGATAGTGCAGTGCATAAAAATGTAGAATGTCCCATAATGGCTGGCTGAGGTCCCCCCCCCCCCCCCGGGCTAGTAATCAATGAGCCTGAATCCTCACCACTGACACTGGAGATGGATGTTCACTTGGAGCAAAAATAGATACACACATTATTTCCAGATGCAGCTCTCTGCATCAATCACAATTTCCCTTAAGAGCACACAAAGAACACTCTTAGTCTGGGTTCTGGATTTCTCTCTCTGTCTCTCTCCATGTGTCCATTAAGACTCCCCACTGGCACAGCTATAGAGTTGAGTCCTCAGCCGAGTGTCCAAGCCAAGTCTTCCTGAACCCTGTCTGTGAAACCAGTGCTTTGTGTCTCTGCTCCAAGCAGCTGACACACACACCCTTTGAGATTTAATTCTCACACAGACACACGGGAAAGGCTGGCACAGATTTACTAGCAATGCCACCTTCTACCAAGACTTTAAGGTAGTTACTGCCACCAGACACTCCAAAGCCAGCTAATCTAAGGCTCTTACAATTGTACCCAATTATACTGAGTGAACTTAATATTAGTACAAATGGTAGTGCTTTGACCAATGCAGTAAGGCTTTCAGGAGAGGCCATAGAGTCACGAAATAGATATGAGTACTCTCAAAGGTTAAAATGATCTTGAAAGGACCAGCCACAATGAAAAGTTTAAATATATTTAATAATAAACAATAAAAGAACATGAAAATACTAAATATCTATTTCGAATAAACACCAGAATTTCAATCACAGGAAATATTAAAATAACACAGATTGAATAGATTCACACAGATACAGAAAAAAAAGTACTTAACTAATCTCATTATTTTTTCCTGACTGACTTAAAGAATTACTATTCCCTAGTTGCTTACTAGAGCAAGGCAAGATGAAATAGGTGAGGGGTCCTTCTATGTCAGGTTTCAAAAACAGATTTCCACGAGACATCAGTCTCATCTAGTATTAAAAGATCATTTTTGTCCTAGATTACAAAATCACATTGCATACATCTGGTCATCTGACTTCTGGTTTCCCTACTAGCCCCATTGCTAGAAACTGAACCAGAATTTATCACATATGTGTTACTATACACACAGATAGAGCTTTGCTGAGATGTGTTATAGCATCTGGAAGCTATAAAACCATAAAACTCTTTCAATCTTCCTACAAGAGCTAATAAATCTTTCTCTAGGACAGACTTTATACATTTGGCTGCAGTCCAAACTGTACGATATGATCGTTGTAGCCTAAATTCAGTAATTTAATTTCTTACTATTTTTCAAAGTTAGCTGGACTGAGACTAATCTCTTCTCTTCCAGTATCATCTGTTAAGACATATATATTTATTCAGTTACAATGGAGTCAGGACCCACTGTTGGTACATTTTTAACACAAGCATCTTTACAAATACATTTTCAGCAAACCATCTGTGCAAATCAGTTTGATATACAAATGACATACAATTCTGTACAAAATTCCAGCTAGATGTGCTGGCATATGTTACACATCCTCTACTTTACTTCTCTTGTCATAGCTGGCAATACCTCACATCATCACATCTCTTCCCCTTTTGAAGACTTAAACAAGTTTTTCAAGTGACCATTGAGAAAGATTGCTTGAAAGGAATGGGCCTGTCTGGGAATACATTAACCCATACCCTGTCTTGAGAGCCCATCTGTACTGACATTGCTAGTGCCACTGTGGTGCTGCATATCATATGCCTGCAACCCTAGACTCCACCTTAATAACTTGGCATTTTCCTGGCTGGCTTGATGTAGCCATATTAAAGGATTATGGTCTGTAACTACAGTGAAGTTTCCTCCATACAGATAGGGTTGAAGTTTCTGCAATGCCCATACTATGGTTAGACATTCTTTTTCTACTGCTGTATATCATTCCTCCCTAGGATGGAGGCTGAGATATTCAATTGGATGCTCTTCTCCCTCTGAGGAAACCTGTCTGAGTTAAGCCCCCACCACACAATTTGAAGCATCCTCCTGCACAATAAATTCTTTGCTGTAATCTGGGCTGGCTAACACAGGGGGTCCTCCCAAAGCCTCTTTAAGCTTTTGGAATGAATACTCGCAGGCTGGGGTCCACACTATCTTGTCTAGCCTGTTTTACTTCAGCAGGTCTGTGAGGAGAGCAGCAATAGTACTATAATTGGGAACAAAATTTTTATAGTACCCCACTGTTGCCAAAAATGCCCTCACCTACCTTTTGGTAATGGGGGCAGGCAACAACTGAATAACTTCCACTTTGGCAGTTTCAGATCAGATCTAACCACTCCCCACTCTATGTCCCGGGTAGGAGACCTCTGCCATATCCACCTGACACTTACTGGGCTTAATGGTCAATACTGCCTTTGCAGTCTGCCCAGGACCTCCATGACATGCTGAAGTTGCTCACACCAGGAATGGCTGTAGATGGAAATATCATTCAGGTAAGCAAGGGCATAATCTCCTGCTCCTACAAGGATACAATCTACTAGCCTCTGGAAGGTCACTGAGGCATTTGTAATCCCAAAGAGAATCTTTGTGAACTCTTATAATCCAAAAGGAGTCACAAAGGTTGACCTGTCTCTAGCAGTGAGAGTCAAGGGCACCTGCCAGTAGCCCTTGGTCAGATCAATAGTGGAAAGTTACTTAGCTCCACCCATCTGCTGCAAGGCTTCATCTGTCCTAGGCATGGGTAAGCATCTGACTCTGTGTGACTATTTAGTTTTCTGCAGTCCACACAGAACCTGGTGCTGCCATCTTTCCTTGCTACCAGAACCACCGGGGAGGCCCTTGGGCTGCTGGATTCCTGGATTACCCCCAGTTCCAACATTTCCTGTATCTCCTCCATCATAGTCTGTCTGACTCACTCAGGCACCTTGTAAGGGGCCTGCTTGATAGGCCTTTGGTATCCTCTATCCAAATGGTACTGCACCAGATGGGTATATCCAGTTTCCAAGTGAATATGCCCCCAAATTCCTGTAACACTGCTTGGATTTCTGGAACCTGGGTAGAGGATAGCCACTGGGACATTTATACCCCTTCCACTGAGGTGTCAGTCTGAACCTCACTGAGTAGATCAGTCACCAGATCCCTCTCAGACTACTCCTGCCATATACTGTAAGTACTCAGCACAAGGGCCTCCCTGTCATAGTAAGGCTTCATCATGTTAACATGGTACAATTTGTTCCCCTAAGTCCTGCCTAACAGTTCTACCATGTAGTTAACATCACTGACCTTCCTTACTACTTTGAAGGGTCCCTCCCAAGCTGCTTGCAGCTTACTGTGTCTGACAGGAATTAGAACCATTACCTGCTGTGCAACAGCATACTCTCAGGCTCAATCAATCCTGTCATATCAGACCTTTTTCTGCTGTCGAGTTCCTGCCAGGTTCTTCTTGGCCAAGCCCGTGAGCTCACTAAGACTTGTCCTCAGGTTTAGGAAATATGCCACAGCAGATTCTTTATGGTATTCACACTCACCCTCCCACCCATCATGAATCAAATCTAATGGTCCAGTCACCCTATGCCCATACAGCAACTCAAGGGGTGAAAATATGTGGATTCCTGGGATACCTTTCTGTATGCAAACAGCAGATTGGGCAAATATTTCTCCCACTCTTTCTTAATCTGGTCTCCAAATGCCCATAGCATGGCCTTTAGTGTAGAGTTTAACCTCTCCACAAGTCTGTTAGTCAGGTGGTGGTAGAAGGTGGTCTTTAGGTGCTTCACCCCACAGCTCTTCCACAGACAAGCCAGCAGGCCTTACATGAAATTGGCAACTCTGTCAGTCAGTATTTCTCTCGGGAAACCTAGACAGCTGAAAATCTCTAACAAAGCATTTGCCACCTTCTCTGCTTTGATGGAGGACAGAGCTACTGCCACAGGGTATCTAGTAGCATAATATACTACCACAGGATATACTTCTTCCCTGTGGAACTTGGGGTACACAGAGATGCCACAATATCCATAGCTACCCTCTGAAAGGGCTCCTTAATCACAGACAAAGACATCAAAGGAGCTTTAACATTGTCTCCTGCCTTGCCGACTTTTTGACACTGCTCACAGGTCCTGCAGTTCTCTGTTACATCCCTTGCAATACCTAGCCAGTAAAAGTTATGCATAATACATCTCTTGGTATGCTTTATGCCCATATGACCTGCAAAAGGAATGTCATGGGGTATGGCTTGAAGTGCAGACAATAGGTTCTGGGGAGGACCAACTTCTGTATTACCTCACCTTCTAGCCCTCCCTTAGGGGTACACTCTCTGTACCATAATCCTTTGTTCCAGTGTACAGACACCCCTTTTCCTTGAGAATCAGGTGCCTCCCTAGCTACCTCCCTCTAGCCTCTTAGTGTAATGTTTGAGAACTGAGTCAGTCTCGAGTCTATCTTTGTAACTCTACCAAGCATCCCTTTCACAGGAAGTCTGGTATCCTCTTATAGCAGTGCCTCACTGTCAGCCTGGGTACTACCACTCACCTCTGCCCTTGCAGCCATTCTGTCCCAGGGAATATCAGTATCTAGCAGCAGTTTTGGCTCACCTTCACGTTCACTGCTACATGGTAGCTCCCTCAATGAAATAGCCATCTCACCAGTTCTGAGTTCAGGTGTGGGGTCTATCTGGGTCTCCCGCAGGCTACCAGACCCACATGCCTGTCTCCAAGCCTGATCATGTGTAACTGCATGCCCACAAGGTACTGCATTATCAAAATCATTTTCTATCAAGACATCTGCAGGGATATCTTCAAACACACCTACTTACTTGCTTCTTTTTCCACACTCCCATTCAAGCTGAACCCTTATCAAAGGCATTTGGAATGGGGTACCTCCTAAATCTCTGTCTGGAGTGGACTGCCCAAGCAAGTACTGCTCCGATTTAACCATTGCAACCTTCACAATGGTTATGTCAGAGACTGTGTCTCTCTTAGCAGTGGCCTGTTTTCCATCTACTAAGATCAGATATAAACTCTGGTGATAGTTTGGTACCCCTATTGTCTCCATAAAACTTACCACTGGCATACTGTTATTCCCATTTGCTGGCTCTCCAACCTTTTGTTCCCCACCTTGCTTCCATGGACATTTATATGATACATGGCCCCACTGGTTACATTAAAACATTTAACCCCTGATCCTGTCCATGTACCTGAACTAGTGCTTTCTCCTGTTACTGGTGGACTCTGTTGGGGTGGTTTAGGCTGCTACAATGAGTTTCCTTATATCAATGTACAGCACTGGATATCCTCTTCCTATGTCATGATGCCCTGCTTGCTAAGTACAGATCCCCCTTTTTCCCCAGCTCATCTGCAGTTATACTCATGGTCTGACAACCAAATTCTCATGTCCTCAGGTAAAGTACTAAGGACTTGTTCCTTCAGCAAAACATCTGCCAGCCCTTCAAAAGTGGAGACCTGGCACCCACTCACCCACCCACCTATGAAAATAAGTACTTAACTCAACAATATAATCACACACACACTTTCATTTGCCTTGTGTCTATGCTCACAAAACTTTTTCTGCATGCTTCAGGTGTTAACTTAAAACATCCTAGTAAACATTGCTTTACGCTATCATAGTTTAAACAATCAATATCAGTCAACTTAGAAACATCAGTTACAGCTTTACCGTGGACTAAGGGAGTCAGGAACCATACCCAGAACCCTTGGTCAACATTATACTGTTTACATACCCTTTCAAATATATAAATAAAACTATCAAAATTATCACTCTCTGTAAACTGTAGAAGGAATTTTCTGCCTTTATTAGTTATGGGGTTCGGTTATTCCCTTCCCCATTACCTCCATGACCCCGGTGAAGAGTCAGCATATCCCTGGCATGTTGGCACTGCTTCTCCTTTTCTTTGGCCTACAAATTCCATAGATTTTCATTTTCTTCATCCTCCAAATGCCACAGTTGCTCTGCTGATTCTAATTCCAAATGTCTGCCTCCAGTTCAAGTCTTTTTAATTCCAGACAGATTTTTAAGTCCTCTGATGAAAAGGTGAACAGTTCTGTTTCTGAGAGCTGCAAATTTCCATCATCAGACTGGTTACCCTCCTGGTTTCTGGTGTGATCTGCGACTAAGGCTGAAATAATTTCCTCCTTAGTCAGGTTGGCATGCACCAGACTTTTCAGTTCACACACCTTGGCCATATGTTTCTTTGTTACTTTGCCATAATCCTCTGCTGACATCTTTGCCTGTTTTCCCTGCCTGTTTTCCCTGACTAAACTAAACTAACAAAAATAAATAAATAAAGCTGTTGTGATATAAAACTTTGACTGTTTACCTTGTGGCTGCTGAGAATACACACACCTTCGGTGACAACTGTCTACATGTTACAGAAGTTCAATTAATAACCATACCAATGCTCAACCATATGATACTCCCCCTCTCTGGGCCTGTAATCAAGGATTCAGAATCCTACCACTGCCACCAATATGTGATGTCTCCTCTCTGGGAAGTAATCAATGTTGCTGAATCCTCACCATTGACACTGGAGAGGGACATTCACTTGGAACAAAAGTAAACAAACACAGTATTTCCAGATGCAGCTGTCTGTATCATCCACAATTTCAGTTAAGAGCACACAGAGAACACACTCAGTCGAGGGTCTGGATTTCTCTCTCTCTGTCTCCCTATAGGGCCCCAGTAAGCCTCCCCACTGTCAGCTGTAGAGTTGAGTCCTCAGCCCAGTGTCCAAACAAGTCCTGCAACACCCTCTCTGTGAAACCACTGCTTCATGTTCCTGCTACAAGCAGTTGACACAAACACTCTTTGAGAGTTGAGTTTCACACACACACACACACACACACACACACACACACACACACACACACACACACACACACACACACACACACATATCTGGGAAGGGTTGGCACAGATTTACTAGCTATGCCCTCTTATGCCCAGACTATAAGGTAGCTACTTCCACCAGACACTTCAAAGCCAGCTACTCTAAGGCTCTTACAAGAGTACCCAATTATACTGATTGAACTTAATATTAGTAAAAATGTTAGTGTTTTGACCAATGCGGTAAGGCTTTCAGGACCGGCCACAGAGTCATCAACTAGATATGAGCACTCTCAAAGAATAAAATATTCTCAAAAGACCAGCCACAATGAAAAGTTTAAATATATGTAATAATAAATAATAAAAGAACATGAACATACTATATATCCATTTACAATAAACACCAGAGTTTTAATCACAGGAAATATGAATATAACACAGATGAATAGATTCACACAGATACAGAAAAACAGTACTTAACTAATCTTGTTATATTTTTCTATTCCCTGGTCACTTACTATAGCAAGGTAAAATGAAGTAGGTGATGGGTCCTTCTCTGTCAGGTTTCAAACACAGAGTGCCATGAGACTTCACTCTCATCAGGTATTAAAACATCATTTTTGTCCTAGATTACAAAATTACATCACATACATCTGCTCATCTGACTTCTGGTTCCCCAATTACAACAATTGCTAGAAACGGAACCAGAGTTTAGCACATATGTGTTACCATACACACAGATAGCATACAGACAGATAGAGCTTTGCTGAGATGTGGCATATGGAAGCTATAAAACCATAAAACTCTTCCACTCTTCCTACAGGAGACAATAAACCATTCTCTGACACAGACATTATGTCTCTGGCTGCAGTAAAAACTTTAAGATACAATCTTTATAGCCTATATTAAATCATTTAATTTTTTACTATTTTTCAAAGTTAGCAGGACTAAGATTAACCTCTTCTCTTCTCTTCTCTTTCAGTATCCTCTGTTAAACCATATATATTTAATTGGTTATAATACAGTCAGGATCACTGTTGGTACATTTTTAACACAAGCAGCTTTACAAATACATTTTTTAACACAAGCATCTGTACAAATCAGTTTGATATACAAATGACATATGATTATTTACAAAATTCTATCTAGCTCTGCTAACGTATGTTACACATCTACTGCCCTACTTCTCTTGGCATAGCTGGCAATACCTCACATTATCACAGAATGATGACCCTTCTCAGTCCACCCACACACAAATGATAGGGAATGAATTGGCATAGTGAATGGGAAAGGCCAAAGATTTACATATAGTGGGGGCAAGAAGAGGAAAAAAAGTTTTGATGGGGAAGCGAGCCAAAATTCCAGAAAGACTGATTTGCCATACTTTTTAAGTGTTCTGGTTTTGCTTTGCATGTGCTGTGATAGCAGTATTACTTATTCATTTATTTATTAACATTTGTTTACCAGGATGATCTGAATGGGTGGAACTCCTTTTCAGCACAAGCCTGGGGTGAATACCTCCATATGAATTTACACAAAACAATAAATAAGATTTTACACAGGCGTACTTCAGAAAACAGGCAGAAAATTCAACATTTTATGTATACATATGAACAGCATACATTCAGTTAAAGTTAACAATATGAGCACACCTTACATAATGAATTGTTATAGATTATAGATCACACACAAGATATGTAGGAGTATGAAAAAAAGATAGTCAGAGGGGGTGATGTATCAATGAGAGAGAAAGCAAAGAATATCGTCTGAGCTTAAAAGAAAATGATTTAATATAGGATTAAGTGAGAAGAAATATTATTTTATAGAAGGGTGGAGGAAGAGCAATTAATCTTTAGATGCATTTATAGGACTTTTTAAAAGGATTTGGGTGAAGAGTCTACTCTTATAGGAAATGGAATGGCATTTCAAATTTTAGATACATAACATGAGAATAGAGAGTCTCCTGCTGCATTAGTTGATTTGATCACATTTACTTGGTCTTTATCACTTTATCATAGGGTTCTATTTGGAATATACTGAGTAAGAATATTGGCCAAACGTGGACATTTTTCAAGTTTGTGGATTAGAGTGTGTGCCATATTCAGTTGAGAGTAGGACAAGCAGTGAGGGGGTTCTAACAAGAGGAGTTTTTTAGGGCTAAGCAGCGGTGTGACCCCTCATGGTTTGTTCACTGCAAAATTTACAATTTTTTAAAGCACTATTCAAGTAGGATCAGTTGGGTGATTTGAGGCTCTATAAGTATGACAATCCCATACACAAGGTGTGGCTATATGTACTTTTGCTTTTTCAATTAAACATGGGTTAATTCTATAAAAGAGACCAAGTTTTTGTACTGTTTTTTATTCCTTCTTTTATATGGAGATCAAATTTCATATTTTCATCAGTTAGTACACCTAACAGCTTGGAGTACATAATGGTTTCAATTGTGCTGTTATTGGATGAGATTATGGTGAAGTTGGGTTTGGTCTGTTGAAATATTTTAGGAGTAAAGAGGAAAGCTTACTTTTTTTTTTTTTTTTTTTTTTTTTTTTTTTTTTGGTGGGGTTCAATAGAAACTGGGAGTTATACAGCCAAGCCTGTACAGAGAGGAGTGATTCCTGTTTTAGTTGCTGTAATTTTTCAAACATTTTAGCTGAACAGATGAGTGTTTAATCATCTACCTACTGCATGATAGAGGCATGTTGGTTGATTTATGTATGTCATTAATGAAATCATTAAATAAGGGTGGTCATAGGTTGGAGCTTTATGAAAGGATATAGATATAGGAATGAAGAATGAGATTTCAGTGCTCCATTTGACTGCCTGCTGTCTGTCAGATAAGTAACTGGAGAACCATGACAGGGTTGGAATGCCTAGTCCAAAGGAGAAGAATCTGTTAAGGAGTTTACAATGGGATACCATATCAAAGGCTTGGGAGAGTCAAGGAATACTGCTGATACTAGTTTGCTGGCATAACAATGCTGACTAATGTGAGTACAGAAATTAAGGAGTGCAGTGTTGGTACTGTGATGTGGGTAGAAGCTGTGTTGGGTAGGATAGAAAGCAAATTCTTTGCCAGCATAGATTTTTAGTAGTTGGTGATGGATGCATTTTTCTAGGACTTTTTTTCTAAGAAGAGAGAACAGCAATTGGCTGATAGTTAATGAAGTCTGTAGAGTGCCCATCTTTGTGAAGTGGCAAAATGTAGAATTTCTTCCAGAACAGAGGAACATAGCTTTCTTTGATGGAGTGATTGATTGCAATGGTTACTGGGTAAGCTACTGCATCTGCTGCTAGTTTAACTCATTCCCTCCAATTCAGCTCTTTTGAGTGGGTACCTTTAACTTCCAATAGGTGAGGCTTGACCTTTAAAAAAATTAAGTCATCGCCTTACAGTTCAAACAACTACTCATTGACAGAGGTCAGATATCACTGCAGTTGTGTTTGCCATCATGTATGCTTCAAGATAAAATATTCTGATACCTTGTATATAGCATGATTTTGGAATTATTAATGCAAATATGAACAAGCAATATTTGATGTCTAGAGGTACACTCAGCTGTAATGAGTTAATATTTTTAGGAAGAAGGTTGCCAGGGCAAGAGTGGTAGGCTTAAGTTTGAGAAGGAGATTTTGATGGAGGATGTTTATATAGGTTTAAAATATATTATATTTGGTTGTTGAACAGACTCTTGTATAGGTATAGAGGTAGTTGTTGTGTCTTTTAAGAGTGAGGCAACAGTTTTAATGAAGAAAGTGTTGAATTAGCTAACTATAATTTCTTTGAAGTTTGAAGTTGTTTGTTTTGGAAGTTAGTTGGGTTGTACATCCAGGGTGGATGAGTTTGTTTATTGTTGACCATAACATTTTAGGATTAGCATGAACTGTATTTTGCTGACTGGTGTAGTTTGATCAATTATCTGATTTGATCTCATTTTTATCCTGATTTCTAAGCTGCATGTAAATGAGGAGGTTGGATTCATTTTCGTTTTGTTTCCAGTAACTTAAAGTTTTGTCTCTATTTGTCATTAATAGCTTTGTTTGTTTTGCTAACCAGGGTTGAGTTTAACTATTTTATTTTTAACAGGGGCATGGTTGTTGAGTATATCTGGGAAAGTGCTATAGAAGAAGGATACAGTTTCATCTAGTGTAAGTTGTTTTAGTAGGTGTCATTTCACTGATTTTAAGGTACTAGCAAAGGTATCTTTCTTAAAGTTAGTTGAGTTGTGAGATTGATTGATGTAGTGTGTTTTGGGGTTGCATGGATAATCCCTTATAGTAAATGTCGGTTATATTGTCTGGTAGCAAGCCAGTGAAAGTAATTTTTTCTGGAAAATCTGTGAGGACCCAGTCCAGGGTGCTTTGTCTGTTACTGTTTGAGTTTTATCTTGTTGGGATAGCTTTAAGTTGAGTAAATCCATAGAGTTTAATGTTTTTGTTGGTGGATATATTTTTTATTGTTAGCCAATCAATATTAAAATCTTACATTATGATGGTTTCTTGACAGGTAGACGAAGAAACCTAGGAGAGCAGTACCTCGGTTTTGTCGATATTATTTCCAGGTGGGATATATACTCTTGCAAAAGAGGGTTTTATGATTGCTTATTTTCAGACTAGTATCAGGATTTCAGCTACTCCTATAGTTTGAGGGGGTGGTAGTTGGATGAAATGAGTGGGTGACTGTTTATATATGATGGCAACCCCACCTGCTTTTTTCTACCTATTCAAATGATTTTATGGGAGAACCACTTCTTCATCATGAATTTCCTGTTTTATGTAGGAAGGTGTAAAGAGGGTGGGGTTTATGAAGATATTATCTTCTAAAGTAGTTTGTCAGTTAATTGAGGTAGAGGAATGTAGCTGAGCACTTTCAGTATACACTGTGGTGAGGATAAGGGTGTGAGTGCAGTCAGGAGAAAAAAAGAAAACTGTTTAATATTAGCATATTATTAATGTTAAGGAGGAAGGAGATACTGGGTTAGTTTAAGATTTAGTACACTACTGAAAGACAAACACTTTAAAAACGAAAATAACACCAAGAAAGGTGCCTTGCTCTTTGCCTTGTTATTTTCGTTTTTTAAATAGTTTAAGATTAAGACTTATTACTGGATGAATGGAATGTTAAGTAAGGGGAGGAGCTAGTTGAGGAAGTGGATGCTATTCATGTAAAATTATGTAATTTTATTGGGTGGGTATGGATGATAGATGTGGATAGGAGAGTATAAGAGAAGAAATAGGTGGGGTGTTTGGGACTGAGGGCAAGATAGGTGAATGGAGAGGGATAGACCATGGTGGGAAGATTCAGGCAGAACAGTGAAAAGAAGTGGAATCTATGTAATGGAATTAAGCAATAGCAGGAATTATTTGAGTTTACATTTGATATGAGGAATGCAACTGTGGAACATTTATTAAAGAAGTACAATTTTGTCTTAGGATATTGCAAAACTAAGTAAAAGCGTAACACTGCCTTTATTCGGTTAAGGAATATAAGTTATAAAGTGTTTAATATAGTGAATGAAAGACTTGTTCTGTTTACTCTAACTGCTTGAGGTGAATGACAGCATTTCATTTTATTTTTTTGAGAGCAGTATTTACCTCAGGCCTGCTCACTTTAGGAGAAGGCTGCTGATTTAACAGTATCCTACCTTAGATGGAAGCCAGCCACTGTTACAGTATTGTTTTTTTTTTTCACGTTATAAGTGTCTCAGCATAAGTTAATGGCTGAGGGAATTGCTTTAACCAGGAAAACTTTGCTCAGTGAAAGTAGAACATGCTGATGTGTTAAATTAGCTTAAACTAAAGCAATATAAGGTCTATATTGGTGGGCGCTTTCCCAGTTTCACTCTATAGTGCAGACCACTATCTGCAAAAGTGAGGGGAAAAAGTATCTACAGCTCTAAAGCTATTTCAGCAGTTACATTTGATATGTGGGTACAAATTTACATTAGTATAACTGAAAGCTGATGCACAGGTACGGCTTTACATTAGTATAACTGAAAGTCATGTTCTCTTACTAATTTTAGAAATGTGATTGAAATTCAGCTGTGGAACTTCTTTTGGCAGAGACACTTTCCTAACAAATGTTTCAAGTGGAATCTTTTTGGCAGCAATATGCTCAGCACACCAGAAGAGAAAAAAAGTAAAAATACACAAGATTGCTTAGTTGTTATAAATACAGTCTACAGTGTGAAATTTAAACACTTGAACAATGAGAAGATTGAAAGTTAACAAATGCAACAAACACTAGTCAATAACCCTACTCTTTTCACAAGCAAAATTGTCTCAAAGTATTAACAAGTAAATACACTACTCAATAACTGCATTTTCTCATAAAGCATAAAACCAGGTACAACAACTAAAATCTAGAGAAGAATCCATTGGAAACTCACTAATACATTTGCTGCAGATTAAGAGTAGAAAGAAGGCACGTAACAGATAGCAACACACTTGAAGATTATTTGCAATTGTTTCTGGTTCAAGGTGATCCAGGATGCATAAAATTGGCTCTGTTAAGAAGTTGTACAAAAACACAGTTTACCTTACAGTAAAGGGATAAATCTGAAAAATTTGGAGTTACTTGGGTCATGTAGTAGTAACTGCAATGTGAGGTAGAATTATTTAATTCCTAACTGAAACTGTCAAAGACAGAGTTTATGTTTGCATTTTTAAAGTTATTTTTCTGTGAATCTCCACCCCCGAGCTGGAAATATTGGAGCATTGCAGGCTTTTTTCAGTGACTTCCTCTTATTTTTTTCCTGAGCATCAACTGTGACAGGATAAAGATGATACAAATGTATTCACATTCATTTTTGTAATATAATCAATATTGCATTGGGTTTCATGCTACATTTTTCTTGAGAAAAAAAAAATTACCAATACACATAACATACAGCTGCCATTTAAAACACTAATAAACGCAGCAGTGCACCCCTGTGAAATAACATTGATAACGGTGAGTGTGACCACAAAAGTATATATATATATATATATATATATATATATATATATATATATATATCCATCCATCCTTCCACAACCCCATTTTCCCATTTTTGCACATGGGGTCGGGGTGTCACTTCAACAGTGACAATCATCTAGAGTCAAGGTTTACACCACCTGGTGGCTAACCCTGCTGCTGTATTTCTCCTACACCACACACTCACACACATAGACAGTAATCTAGCCTTTCACCATCATGTGTATAGTAGCGAGGAAATCATTCTATGTTGTGTAACTTACAAACAAAGGTATGGCATCTAGGTCCAAGCAGGTCATTGTTCAACTGTATTCAGCATTCATCAGACTTATTATTGAGTAAAATGCCCCCTTTATTATGTAGCTAACCAAGCATGTCCAACGACCAATTTAGATTGTCCAGCCCACCTACTGCATGTCTTTGCAATACTGGAGGAAAGTAGAGCACCCAGAAGAAACCCACGCAAAGACATGCAGACTCCACACAGAAGGCACCCCCAGCTGACAATAGAACAAGGGAATATCCCATTGTGAGTTAACAACACTATAAATGCGTGTATAAATATATCTATATATCTATCTATAAGTATATATTTAATATCTATAGATGACAATTACCCCACTATGAACTTGAAATCATATATCATGCTAAACAATGAGGCACAGAGATTCCTGAATTTTGTAAGTGCAAACTCCCTAGACCACACTATCAATGCATCAACCAGGGATGAAAAACATACTGGACCTGGTCCTCATTAATATGGGACAGCACTGCACATCTTCTAGTGTAATATCCTCTCTGGTATGGTCAAACCACAAAATGGTCTCCTCCAAAGTAAAAATAAAATCCAGAACCCAAGCCTGGCAAAATTTCAAACCCACATAAACTCTGAGAACACTGCTGTCTATGTGGAACTATTCACAGAAACCCTATATCATCATGTTAATAGCTGCATAGAGTAGCTGTATCCCCCAGGAATAAGTACAGAAGTACCTCAAAAAATAAACCATCCTAGTAGAATCACAATATCAATAGACTGTATAACAGAAGGAAGAAAATCATTGTAAAATTTAGGAGGTGTAGCATCCAGCAGAATAAAAGCACTTTCTTCAAACTAAGCAATCAACTTAGAGGACAGATAATGTCTACCAAAGTGAAATTTGAGGTTAATTTGGCCTCACAGGCCAAGGAAAATCACAAGGTATTTTTAGCTATGTCCACAACCTCAAAGGCAATATACAATTGTGTGCAGAGCTCATTGTTAATAGAGCAGCCTATACAGAGCCAGATGATATAGTAAACCTAGCAGACAACTGTAGCTCTAACTTTACAGCTCTCTCCCCCTCAAACTCCCCTCAAGAAATGCCATTAAGTATAACTGCCACTATTATCACTTGGGAACAGGTCCCTAATGCTCTTTCTAAGGTCAAGATCAGTGCATCTATGAGCCCTGATGATATCCCAGGATACCTTATAAATAGCAGGAAACATGACCTATCAGTCTCTTTGGAGTCAGTATTTAACCAAAACAGGCTTAGTGCCTCACGAATGGCAAACATAAACAATCATTCTTCTGCACAAATGTGGGCCATCTACAGGCCCTAAGTCTCACTAGTCTATATGCAAAACCATAGAAAAAATTATCAAGGAACTGATAAATAATGACATAGGAAACCTCCAGACACTGTAACCAACCCAATTTGGTTTTGTCAAGGGGAGATCATTCCTGAATGACTTCTTTAAGAAGGACACCAAAGCAATGGATGAGTATAAAATAATTGACACTCCATACCTAGACATGCCTAAGGCATTTGACACATTACCCCACTCAGATGTTGTTGACAAAATCAAAAGGTTGAGTATAAACCCTTATGTTACCAGGTAGATAGCCAGATGACTCACAGACAGGACATAGGAAGTTAGAAATGGAGCGTCCACTTTCCAAAGAGGTCAGTCAGAAATGGAGTCTTGAGGGATCTGTCCTGGGACCGTTTCTTTTTGGTATTTACTTGTCTAAAGTCAAGGACAATGTCAGGGTCCTCTGGCTGACCAAATCTGCAGATGATTGCAAATTAGGTGCAGTCATAGAATCCCCACTGACACTGATATTCTCCAGGAAGGCCTGACACCTGCAAACAACATTTTTGGAGTCATGGACTAAAACTAAATGCTAAGAAATGCATAATAGTATCCTTCAGGGAGTCATCCACGCCTGGCAATTATTATATTAACAGAAAATCCCTAAGAGCTGACCCAGAAGTCAAGAATGCAAGGACACGGGCGTGGCCAAGGATGAACACAGGATAGCAGCAGATTTCTTCAGCTCCACCAATTTCATTACATTGACAGGAATTAATTACTTAAAAAATTAATTCTTGAAGTAATTTTCTTTCTAAATATGTTTGTTTTATATAGTTCTTGAACTATATCTAAAAAAGAAAGGAAATCTTAATAATATTCCTGTCAGAAATTACTTTGGAAATTTTCCTGTCAGTTTATCAGTCTGAAATGAGTTCCAGTAAGACAAATTCTCAAGACTCCAGCATCAAGAAAGAACTTCAGTCTCTGATAATTATAGTCCAGCAACTTACTGCTAAGATGGATAAAATGGATACTAAAATAGACACTTTCATAGAAAAACTACAAAACAAATAGACTTGTTACATATGGACCTGCAACAACAGAAGATCCAGATGACAGGCATAGAAGAAGCTGTGAATGACATGGAAAATAAAATACAAGAAGAGGAAATCAACATTGAGTTTCTGCTGAAACAAAATACACATTTACAAACAAAGCTGGATGACCTGGAAAATAGATCTAGGCAATAACATTAGGATTTTTGGACTGCCAGAAAATATTGAAGGTAACAATATTACTTCTTTTTTAACAATATGGCTCCCTAAAACTTTAGATTTACCAGAAGCATTCTCTTTTGGTATCGAAAGAGCACATAGATCTATAGCTAATACCAACTCTAACAAAAACTATCCTAGATCAGTTATAGTTAGATTTCTATCATCTTTTGATAAAGAGATGGTTCTTAAATCTGCTTGGGCTAAAGCTCCTGTTAAGTTTAATGAGACAACTGTGCGTTTTGACAATGACTATTCTTCCATGGTAATTGCTAAAAGAAAAGTTTTTCTGCCACTAATAAGGGAGCTTAAAAAAGCACAGTTTAAAACATACCTTCTGTTTCCTGCCAAGCTTAAAATCTTCCTTCCTGATGGTCCTAAGGTCTAAGATGATTTAGACTCTGCTTTACTGTTTGTCAAAGAAAAAAGGATTTTGGATAAAATAGAAGAAATGGAATGGGCTAGTTCTTCATTAAAGAGATTGGCAACTGAAGCTTCCTGGAAGACTTCAGAGAAGAAGAAGAGACTAAAAAACAAATGATTTGTTATATGTTTTTTTTCTCTCATCATTTTAGTTCATTATTAATCTTTTGAATATAGTTCCTGCATTTCCAGAAAGCCACAAATATTTTGGAAAAGATTTAATCAAAGTTATTCTCTATGTGCAAAGAAATGTTTTGTTTCATAACCAGTCAAAATGCCTGAGGATTTAATGGCAGGCTGTGACTCGATTTGTTTTTCTTTCTGAAAAAGTAAGGTTAGTAATTTGATACATTTTTTATCTTTATCTTTTTTTTCCTTCTTCTTTTATTATTTTCTTTGTTTAAACAATGACATTCTATTTAGATTATGTAGTGGGTAAAGGGTGGGTGAGGGCAGGAGAGAACAGTAATGAAAATATCATTAATAGAATAATAACATATTTATTTCTTGTAAAAGTTTATAAGTTCTTCAAATGCTATTTCTAATTATACTTCCTTGATTATACTGCTTATGCTTGTTTGTAAATAATCTGTCATGCTTTAACTAATAATAATCAGAACTAAATAAGAGTAAATAATATGTTTTATTTTTAACTCTATTAATATAAACAGTAAGTAACATTCCATTGTATATACTTCTTACAGCTTTCTCTTACATTTTTTATTTCTGCCTCACTCCTTTTATTTTCTACTCTCTTTTCTTTTCTTTATTAATATATAGAAATGCTTTTGACTGTGTGGGCACAGTGAATAATAGGATTTGTATGAAAATTGAGTTGGGAGAAGAATGCTGAGTTTTATTGCTTGTTGGTAATTTTGAGTTTAATTTCACTTGCATAGAGGCTGTGATGATCTGTGGAATACATTGTGGAGGTTCTGTCATGTTTAGATGCATTTACACTGCTAAATGAATGTTTGTCACTAGTTTTAATAAGTTTCCGCCAAAATGTTAAGAGAGACAATCTGGGATGTGGGCTGTCTTATGCACAATGTCCTTGAGTTACCTCAGAATCTTCAAATCACAGAATTCTCACAGAGAAACTGAAAGCAGTTAGTATAAACATTGACAAGGTTATCACACTGACACACCACAGATTCAGGAAAAATACTCTGTTCATAAAATATGTCAGTTATAATGAGTTTAAATGATGTAGTTTCTTGTAGTAAGTAAATGTCTTATTTTAGAAGGCATAAAAAATGAAACATTTATTTAAATGTTTTTGAAAATCTACTTAACAGCAGCATAATAATCTGTGTTAAAAATTTGTGTTCCAAACATATACTTTACTATAACTCATTTAATTCATCTGATTGACAAACATAAATAATCTTATAACTCTATTCTGGAAGAAATGTGATGTGATATATTTTAAAGCAGTAGATTAGCATGATTGTAAAATCTGGTTACCAATATGTGTTTGCTGTGCATTGTTTTGTATAAAGCAGACAGATTTATTCTGGGGACAGCAAGTGGGATGGTGCTCTGCAGGGACACAACTCAGTGAGATCATATATATATATATATATATATATATATATATATATATATATATATATATATATGTGTGTGTGTGTGTGTGTGTGTGTGAGTGTGATGGCTTTTTTTCTGAGAGTCTGCATGGCTATCCAATATGATTTGTAATGATTTCTATGAATACAATGTTTTACTCTATTGACAAAATGAATGTTTGCCACAAGTTTTAATAAGTTTCCCGCCAAAATGTTAAGGGAGACAATCTGGGATGTGGGCTGTCTCATGCACAGTGTCCATGAGTTTCCTCAGAAGCTTCACTCACAGAATTTTCACAGAGAAACTGAAAGCAGTTAGTATAAACATTGACAAGGTTATCACACTGACACACCACAGATTCAGGAAAAATACTCTATTCATAAAATGTGTCAGTTATGATGAGTTTAGATGATGTAGTTTCATGTAGCAAGTAAATATCTTATTTTAGAAGGCATAGAAAATGAAACATTTATTTAAATGTTTTTGAAAATCTACTTAACAGTAGCATAATAATCTGTGTTAAAAACGTGTGTCCCAAACATATACTTTACTATAACTCATTTAATTCATCTGATTGACAAGCATAAATAATCTTATAACTCTATTCTGGAAGAAATGTCATGTGATATATTTTAAAGCAGTAGGTTAGCATGATTGTAAAATCTGGTTGCTAGTGTGTGTTTGCTGTGCATTATTTTGTGTGAAGCGGACAGATTTGTTCTGGGGACGGCAAGTGGGATGGTGCTCTGCAGGGGCACGGCTCGGTGAGATCAGATATATGTGTATATATGTGTGTGTGTGTGTGTGTGTGTGTGTGTGTGTGTGTGTGTGTGTGTGTGTGTGTGTGTGTATGTATGTATATATGTGCATGTGTATATGTATGTGTGTGTGTGTGTGTGTGTGTGTGTGGGTATGTGTGTGTGTGTATATGTGTGTGTGTATATGTATGTGTGTGTGTCTGTGTTTATGTGTGTGATGGCTTTTTTTTTTTTTAGGTAATAACGCAGGTGTTTCTGAGAATCTGCATAACTATGCAATATGATTTATAATAATTTTTATGAATACAATATTTTACTCTATTGACAATAATGAGTTTAAGTAAATGCTCATATACAAACAATTCAAGATTTTTGGAAGCTGTTGATAGAATTCACATGACAGAAAATAGATGCATCTTAATGCATGTAATGTCTGAATCATATTAGCCAAAGTTTTTGATTTAAATGAATGTTAGAACATAATTTTCTCTCCTCTTGATTTCTAACATTAAGATTATTTGAATGCTATTAGAATACAAGTGTTATATATTACATAGATCTATATAATAGTATGAACAGTTTAAAAAAAAAAAAAAAAAAAAAAAAGTTTATTTTAGTTTATATGATGCTGTTTTACCAAATGTGTAGTTTTGTCTTGATAGATAATTGAATTGAAAACTGTTAACCTCAGTTAAATATAACTAGTATTAAATTGATAAGGTGGTAGCTGAGGTACTGCTGCTTAGGGTAGGGGGTTAACTTGAGTAGTAAATACTGCTCTAAGTTGGAGTTTTCAACTCAGGCGGGATGCAAGGTTTAATCCTTACATTATTTTCACTTGTTCATTGTTATATGTATATAGTTTTGACATCCACAATATATTTTGTACACTCATTGTCACTACAAACAAAATTGAATCCTATACAAAATCCCATAAGAGATTTAATAAATACAGCTATGTTTAAAGGTACACCTAAAAGAGGAGATGTAACATTATTTATCTTGTTATTTGTTATTTCGATCATAAGATTCTTGAGTTTTAAAAATGCCAAATGACATCTTTAAAAGGAATTTCTTTAAACATTAATGGATTGAATAATCCGTGTAAAAGGGCAAGCCTAATAAGATACATTAATCTACACAAGGCCAATCTAGTCTTCCTGCAAGAAACCCATCTCTTGAAAAAGATATTGATAAACTAGCCACTAATAAGTATACAGTATTGGTTAGTTCAGAGCACACTCAGAAAAAGAGGAGTGGCTATTTTATGGAATAAAAGTATGCCCATCCCTAAAACCATTAAGTCTTATCAGGATGACAAAGGAATGTTTTGTATGGTTACAATACAAATTAATGGGAAGACTTACACTTTAATTAATGTATATTGGATACCTGGAATTGGTATTAATACAGTGAAACATCATATTGATAAGATCATATCATTCTCTGTAGGGGATATTATTTTAGCTGGTGATTTTAATTGTATACTACATGAAAGTGATGCTACCACTATAAAGAAAAGAAGAATTACATCTAATGCAAAACATTTAAATGATTTTGCTAATTCTTATCATTTGAATGATATTAATAATCAGATAGAGTCAAAATCATTACCATACACCTTTTTTTCTAACAGATACAAAACTTATTCAAAAATAGATAGGGTCTTTATTTCTAACCAGATGGTAACAGATTTAATTAATTCCAAAATCATTTCATGTCCTATATCTGATCATAACTCAATTGTTTTCGAATTCATGATAAAAAATACTCATAATATTCAGATCAAAAGGATACTAGCATACTTAACTCAGCTAAAAGACTATAAAGAATATATACTTTCAGAAGTACAACATTTTCTAGACATAAATAATACTCCTGAAGTCTCCATTGTCTATGTTTGGGATGCCTTAAAATCATATCTATATGGACAAAGTATCAGATGGTATAATAACAAAAGGAAATCTTGGGATAAGGAATTGTTAGATATTCAAAGTAAACTAGACTCTTATAAACATAATAATAAAGAAAATATTATGGACAAGAAAGTTATTGAAGAAATAAACAAACTAAATGAGAAATACAAAGAAATTTTAACTCATAAAGTTAAAATAACTTTAGAGAAATACAAGTTTTTGTCTTATTCAATAAGCCCCAAATACTTACATAGACTTAAAAATAAAACAAAAGATTGAATAAACAAAACCATATCAAAGAAATCTTTTCTCTAAGGAAAAAGAAGAATGTTTCTAGTATACCAGAAATACTGGATGAATTTAGAAATCACTTTCACAAGATTAACCATAACAACATTAACATGGAACCTAAAGATAAAATAAAGGAGTTTATAACCACAAACATGAATAAAAAGCTTAATAAACAACAGATTAAACTATTGGACAAGAGTATTTCATATACAGAAGTTATTACACAAATAAATAAGCTTAAATCAAACAAAGCACCGGGTAATGATGGTATTATACCAGAGATATATAAAATCCTTTCTAAAACTACATATTCATTAATACATAAGGTTTTATTCTGGCCCAAACTGAGTTAATAACCCCCATCTTGGCAATATACATTTATTTCACCAATTTTAAAACCTAATAAAGATCCAACTAGATGTTCTTCATATCGACCCATCTCATTACTTAATGTTGATTATAAAATGTTTATGAGTATTTTTGCTGATAGATTGAAGACAATTACCCCGGCATTATAGACATAGATCAGACGGGCTTCATTGTAAATAGAAATACTTTTGATAATATAAGAAGAACTTTAACATTAATTGATTTTGCAAATAGGAAAAAGAAAGATTTAACACTTATTAGTCTTGATATAGGTTCAGCATTTGATTCAGTAAGTTGGGACTATCTGTTTACCTTACTGAAATGCACAAATTTCTCTGATGCATTTGTAAATTTAATTGAGCATTTATACAAAGGAACGCTGGCTTATATTAAGGTAGGAACATATGTTTCACAAAAATACCCATTCTTAAAGGTACAAAGCAAGGATGTCCACTTTCTCCACTATTATTCACTTTAGTAATGGAGCCTTGGGCTAATTTGATTAGAAACAGTACTGACATAGAGGGTTTTGAAATAGAAGAAAATACAACATCAAAAATTCAACTTTTTGCAGATGATGTTCTAATTACATCAGCAGGAT